>NW_007727396.1:205121-239629 GCF_000696425.1 Galeopterus variegatus
TTGCGATCCGTTGCCGGACACGGAAAAAAGACAAAAGACAAAAAAAAAAAAAAAAATTGCAAGCAATAGACCCCTGGAGATATGACTTTGAACTGGTTTTTAGGACTCCTTCACTGAGACTGGGTTCCAATACCTCTCAGAGATAGGAAAGACTAGATCAGCCTACCCTTACCCATCTACCTTTTCATTTGTTGGAAATATTGGGTTTCCAAGTTACATTTCATTTGAACTAAGTTTATTGGCTCAAAGTATATTAGAAAACCTGTCACCTGAAAGGTATTTTGTGTTTTGCAGATTTTTTTGAGGAATTAGTTTTTCCGGGGCCTAACTTTTAGCTTTTAACAGTAACTAGTAATTGGGCAGCTTTGTATTTACATGTGAATCACTTGCGTATTAAGATTTGGGCTCCTTTTAAGAATGTGGAAAGATGGGCCTTCTTTTTCAACACATTTCCAGGGAGTTTGTTACCACCACCCCTGTGTTTAAGAACACTTCAATCTTAGAGTTGTGAAGTCCTTTGTCCATTTGTTTCTGAGAGTACTCTGGGCTAGGGATTTATGGGAATCTGAAAGCCTTCTGGGAGCATCTAAGAAGATAAACCCTGATTAGAGCTTTGTTAGTATTGGTTTTAATCAACTATTTATTGAAGTTCTCAGTATAATTAAGGAAATCAAATATTACATGTACTACATCTGTTGTAATGGGTTCGGGTGTGTCTTAATTCATTCTGTCAAGTACTGCCAGTATAGCAAATGAATTTTATTACGTTTTTCCAACAGAGTTCTTTTGTCAGCCAGGGATTGGTTAACAACCCTGTACTTAATTCTGAAGTGACAGTTTCACATCAAAAATGAATAGCCACTCCACAAGCAATTGTAGTTATCCTTTAGAGGAGGGCATGCATGCTTTCCAGTTATTTTGTCAGCTGTTTTAGTTTGGTCTTCAGTTGATATTTAAAATTGTTTCACTTCCACAAAAGTCTATATATAGTGACAGGAAGGAGGTCAGTGGTTGCCTGGGGTGGAGTTGAGGATTTACTGCAAAAAGGATATGAGGGAACTTATCTTTATGTTAGTAAAAGGAAAAATAATTTCACATTTGGGGTCCACATATCTGAGAATCAGACAAAAGATATAGAGAGAATAGCAAGATTAAAATGTAGGAAATAGTCATGAAGGTAAAAAGTCTATGAGTAGGTGTGATAGGTTGTTTTTATGGCAATGTGAATAAACAGCTGTGGGAGTTCATATGTCTGAAATGGTTAGTTGATTATGGGGATGTGATAAAGTTCTATTAAAAGTACTGGGAGCTGTGTTGGATTTCCAAGAGTAATTCTGTGTTTTCTAGGGATGGGGTGCTGGGGAGGCAGGTTTTTTGTTTTGTTTTAAACATAGTTTGATCATCAGCATCTCTAGAGTTAGCCTACTTAATTGTTCTGTGCCTCAGTGTTTTGATCTATAAAATTAGGTTAATACCATCATTGTGGTTTTATTTATTTTTTATTTTTCTTATAAAGATGACTGGTAAGGGGATCTTAACCCTTGACTTGGTGTTGTCAGTACCACGCTCACCCAGTGAGCTAACCAGCCGGCCATCCCTATGTAGGAATCCGAACCCATGGCTTTGGTGTTATCAGCACCACACTCCCAAGTGAGCCACGGGCCGGCCCCTAATTGTGGTTTTAGAGGTTAAGAAAATTAATATTGAAAAGATAAAATACTCAGAACAGCAGCTGGCACAATACTATAAACATGTTTGCTATTTGATTTAAGCTAGTTTAGCAGATAGTGAGAGTTGAACCCACTAGATTATGTAGTTTGAAAATACTTGCAAAAAGTATGTTTATCCCTATGATCATACTAGCCTAGAAAAAGAAGAGGCATTCAGCAGGTAAGACTGGATTCAATGGGCATGATGTTTTTGTAAGTACTGAGGAATGTTAGGGGAAAATTACCCTTCCTATAGGCACTATAACTATAGGAAATTGAGGCTCATCTTGTCCTGACTTTAAAGGCTGAACTTTTTGCATTTGGCAGCAATTGCCTGTGGTGATCCATAATTGATAACCCTAGGTTCCCATGTAAATACTACAAATATAGCAGTGTATACTTAAAGAGACATGAATTGAGATATTAAGATGGAGGTTTTTCTTTTTTTGCATTTCAAAGTAGATTTTAATTAGACTAAAAATCTTGGGCTGGCTGATAACACCAAGGCCCCGGGTTCGGATCCCATATAGGGATGGCCAGTTTGCTCACTGGCTGAGCGTGGTGCTGACAACACCAAGTCAAGGGTTAAGATCCCTTACTGGTCATCTTTAAAAAAAAAAAAAAAAAAAATCTTGATAGAGTAAAATGAAAGCTGGCTATTTTGCCAAAAAGATTAGTGTTGCTAAACTTAAACAGGAAGCTCCTACCTTACTTTTTCTTATATTTACCTTGGCATTTTTCCTCTTGAGTGGTCTTTATTTTTTCTGTTGCTCTTAGTGCCCAGTTGAATATCCCCCTAAAACTGATGTTCTAGCTGGAGTTACATTCTTTTTTTTTCCTTTTTGTCTTTTTTCGTGTCCAGCAACGGATCGCAACCCTCAGTGTCGCGCCCGTACCGGACCGGGACCAGCAACGGGATCGCAACCCACAGTGTTGCACCCGCACCTCGCTCAGCCAGTGAGCGGGAACCGGTCTGTATGTGGGATCCGAACCCTCGGCGGGAGCGCCGCCGCACTCCCAAGCGGCGCACTGTAGCAGTGCACCACCGGGCCGGCCCTGGAGTTACATTCTTAAATATGTGTCCTCAGCCTGAAATTAAAATGTCTACTTTCTGGGCACAAGTTTATATCAGTCCTGGTGTAGCAAACTTCTTAAGACAATGTCCAAGCTGTAATTTGACCTCACTGCATGAGTGTTAAGTCTCATGCAGGTATGCCTAAAATATCCCCTTTGGTAAAATGAAAATATTCTCAACTTTTCAGTCTCCATCACAGCATGAAAGAGATTTGATGAGTTGAACTGAACGTGAATGTAGTTGGTTTCTTGGAAATGAAGCTGTTAGTATTTTGTATTTTGGGGGTGGCTGGCCATTACAGGAATCAAACTTAGTTTTTTTTAAAGCTAAAACAAAATATTGTTTGTATTTCATGAAATTTGCCTAATAAGAGCTTATCGAGTTTTGGTGCAGCCAAAAAGCTGACACTTTGTTTTGGAACCATTCAAATGAAGTATACTTTTGAGATAAGGGCCATCACCCAAGGTAAACTCATTGCCTTGGGGCAGAGGGGAAGTGAAGGGGCGTGATGGGAGGAATCAAGGACACAGGAAGAGCTGTGCAGGTTTTAAAATAGGTTGCGGAGACAGCTGGTCTGTGCCCATTATTAATGTGGCAACCAGAAATCAGTACTAACAGTGAGTAGTGTCCTGTCTGGAAGATTTGTTTTATCTCATTTTTGTTAAAAGAAGTTATTTCCTAAAATAAGCTAAGGACCAGTGGAATTCAGGAAATAAGTTAAACCTTATGTTGGAATGTGCTTGTCCCAGAGGAGAATGGGTGACCTTGGGAGGGGGAAGGTTTATTTGATTGGTTGGTTGATTGGATAGAGGTAGAGATTAGTCTCCAGCCTTTTTAAAAATCAGAGTTCCTAGTAACTGGTTTGTGATAGCACTTTTGTATTTCTGGCAACTTAATTTTAGGACTATTCTGAGCCAGCACTTAAATAGTAGTTTTTAATTCATATGCTATATGATTTTTTACAACAACCTTTTAAGGAAGTAATTAGGATAGTTAACAGGTTTAGAGAAATTGATGTAGGATCTATACACTGCTAAATGACATAGTCAGGAACAGGTCTTCTGATTCCTAGACTAGTGAGTACACCAAATCAAATCACCTCACAAAAGACCTATATTGCTAACTTGATGTAGCTAATACTATTTTAGCTTGAAGCAAGACCTAGGCAGTCGGTATCAAAGCTGCAGATTATCCCCCAAAGCTGCCCTTCATCTCCACCCATTTTTATTACTTTCACCTATTCTAGAATTTTATTTACAAGACATTTATCTGCAATTAACTGGCAATGCTATGTTATGTGACTGGCAGTATATCGAATTTTAATTTCTTGGCTGTGGATAGTTACTTCGCCATCTTTCTTAAAATAAGTAAATTGTATGTGTTAAAGAAGATACACAAAACAAGATTGAATAATACAAGTTGGGTCTGCTGGGCCGGCCCGGTGGCGCACTGCTACAGTGCGCCGCTTGGGAAGTGCGGCGGCGCTCCCGCCAAGGGTTCGGATCCCATATACAGACCGGCCGCTCACTGGCTGAGCGAGGTGTGGGAGCAACACGGTGGGTTGCGATCCCGTTGCCGGTCCCAGTCCGGTACGGGCGCGACACTGAGGGTTGCGATCTGCTGCCGGTCACGAAAAAAGACAAAAAGGAAAAAAAAAAAAAAAGTTGGGTCTGCATCTCTGTGTAAATAAGGTGACCATATAGGCTTGTAATTGCACACACATTGTTATCTTCTCAAGAAATTATATTGAGGTTGTTTTTTTAATGTATAAAATATGTATTTATTCACTTTTTAAAATGGGCATTAAAGGATATTGATCCAGTATTTCTGAAAGTATTAAGTGATCACATAAATTCCTCACTAAATTAGGCACTTAGCACACTTTCATTGACGACTCATATCATGTTTATATCTATTGAAAATAATACAGACTTTGATTTAACTTCTATTTTGACAGTTTGTTGCATATTCTAAGGACCCAGACATAGGCTTGGTGGCCCATCTCTTGTTTTTCCTGGTTTATGACTTTCGGCTTTGTGGAATACGGCTGAGATGAAAGGATTTATTGACGATGCAAACTACTCCGTTGGCCTGTTGGATGAAGGAACAAACCTTGGAAATGTTATTGATAACTATGTTTATGAACATACCCTGGTAAGTGTGCCACCTTAGATTTCTCAAATATGTTTATAATTTTCTGAATTCTAAAAGCATCAGTGCTTTGTTAATTTGTTCATCTGATAAAAGTACTTGGTTCAGATGTTCACTTTTCCAGGTTGTCTTAACTCCCCCCCCCCCATTCTCCTTGAGTATTGTAATGCGTATTTCTTTCTAGTCGGTGTTATTTAAAAGAAAGAATGCTTCCTAATAATTAGCCCTTTCTCTGCTATGCCTTTTAGCATGTGACCTCTTGTATGGTCTGTTTATTTTCTTGATTTGTTGCCGGCCAATCTTCTAATCAGTGCATGGCTTCTTATTCATTTTTCTCAACTCTATTCTTCAGTGGATTTTAATTTACTTTGAGATAGTCTTGCTTGTGTATCGTTGACTGAGAATTTGATAGTTTATACTGAATGCTTACTCTACTGTCCTAGATGTCAACTTGTACAGAATCATATTCACTGCTACTTAAGGTTATTTTCATTTTAGACTTACTTATAGAAGTATTTTTGTTTATTGATTTACTGATAGAATGTTTCTTTATTGGAGATAATTTCCCATATTCCCCAAATTTGTTGAATTATTTTCATGTTACTGGTGTTCAGTAATAGGATACTGAAAAACTTTTCTTTCCTGCTCCTTGGCCTTTAATCTGCAGATGAGCTTAAATCTTCCCCTCACTCCAGCAAACACTCTTTATTTCTCTCTTCCTTTGCCATCAAACTTCTTGGAAAAATAGTGACACCTGTCATTCTGTCCAGCAATTCCTGCTGAGTCATTCTTTAGATAATGCTTTCATGTCCCCAAAAAGCTCCTGGTAAAATTTTAGTGACCTTTCCTTTAGCAATTTAGCTTTCCTCTTTGACTTTCGTAACACTCTTTTTCTGGGTCCAGTAAGGTCTTTGAAATGTTCCTTTCATCAATCCTTGTTCTACATCCTAAATTACCCCCACCATTTAGTGACATTTGGTGAGAGTTAGTCCTCAACCCTGTTCTCTGCTCTGGCAGTCTCACCTAATTGTATGGCTCTAGGGTGATAATTCTGTATTTTTCTCTGTCACTCATTCTACATTTTGCGTGTCTTCCCTCTTAGCCTTAGTCTTTCCTCCACAATGTCCTTGTGTTCATCCCTTCTTCCATTCTCATTCTCTCAGTCTGCCTCTGCAGGTGTCATTATAGTGACCTCCTAATTCATCTCTCTTTTCTGTATTGAAAGAAAAATGAATACCTTGTTTATTATCCCAGTTTTCTTACTGTTGCCCATAAATACCTAGTTTGTTCTCTCATTAAAGTAAATATAAAATTTCTGTCTCCAGAGTACGATGGATTAATAAATACAACCCTTCCAAATCTGCCACACATAATCCGTAACTTCCATTGATATTTTATCAACTAGGCAGTATATTACAATAATAAACATTTTCAGATAATGTGGGTTAAAAAGTAGAACACAGTAAAATTGTCTTTATGGTTTCTCAAACAATGTTTGGATGTTGTACATTTGCCTACCATCTAGCATTGGGTAATTTATACTCTAGAATAGCCACAACTTTACATAAAATCATTGCACATCTCTTCCACATCCCTAACTAAATTAAGTTTTCTTACTTTTGAGGGAAGAGTATCCTTATTCAGGTTTATCTGACGTTTGGTATACCTTTGTACTTTATCTAGTTTTGTCATCTCCTCTGCACACAAACTAACAACTTGCTTTCTTAACAAATGGTTTCCCAGTGAAGTTGCTCCCTTATTTTCCCATCTTGTCTTAAGGTACAATTTTAATAGGGATGCAGTTTTGTTTATATATCCTGAACTGGCAAAATAGGTCAAGTTTGAAAAGAAAATATATTTAGATTCTCCTTTAATGTTGACTAGATCTAGTTTAATTACTCTTAACAAGCTTTAAATGTACTAATATATGTAAATGTAAGTCTTGGCTCATTTGTAGAAGAAAAAGGGAGATCTTTTCTAGTTATGTTACTCTTATTTTTCATTTGTTCTTTGATGTTTCCCCCCCCCCCCCCCAAAACTATAAAAAAAAGGGAAAAAAGCCTTTTTTAGAAAATATATTTAGATTCTCCTTTAATGTTGACTAGATCTAGTTTAATTACTCTTAACAAGCTTTAAATGTACTAATATATGTAAATGTAAGTCTTGGCTCATTTGTAGAAGAAAAAGGGAGATCTTTTCTAGTTATGTTACTCTTATTTTTCATTTGTTCTTTGATGTTTCCCCCCCCCCCCCCATAACTATAACAGACAGGGAAAAATGCCTTTTTTGTGGGAGATCTTGGAAAGATTGTAAAGAAACACAGTCAGTGGCAGAATATAGTGGCTCAGATAAAGCCATTCTACACAGTGAAGTGCAACTCTACTCCAGCTGTACTTGAGATTTTGGCAGCTCTTGGAACTGGATTTGCTTGTTCCAGTAAGGTAAGTATTTTCATTTTTTCACTAAACTGCAGCATTTTAAAATTCAGCTTAACTTGTAATTAACCACAGCAGTAGGAAAACAAATGCAAGAGTGTCTGACTTTTGGATGGAGTTTTTAAATAATGGTTAAACTTTGCAAGTGTAGCAATGAAATGGAGGTTTCAGTGTGGTGAGCATTCGAGAAGCTTTCTTTATCGTTATTAATCAAAACCTTTTATTTGTTCCTTATTCTAGGGCTTAGAGGTAGCTCTAGACCAAGCAACTTCTGACTACAGCAAATATTTCTAAACTATGAGATTTCTCTGGTGGTACTTCTTAGAGGTCTTTAACACAGTATTGGAAGCATTACCAGAATATGAACTGTGACATTACATTATCTTAATTTAACCTCATATAATTTTGGTTTAACCAAAAAATAAATATAAGATAGTAACCAAATGAAAAGTAATAGAAATTTTGCCTTTTAGCTGACACTGTTTAAAATCTGTTTTCACAGAATGAAATGGCTTTAGTGCAGGAATTGGGCGTATCTCCAGAAAACATTATTTACATAAGTCCTTGCAAGCAAGTGTCTCAGATAAAGTATGCAGCAAAAGTTGGAGTTAATATCATGACATGCGACAATGAAATTGAATTGAAGAAGATTGCACGTAGTCACCCAAATGCCAAGTAAGTATAAAACCAAGTACTTAAATATTATCTTAGTCCTCAGGGTGTTGGTTTTGTCTTTAGTCTAGGAAGAAGGGGCATTTATGATATAGAGTAGTGATGTGTATTGTAATTCTAACTTAACCTCATTTAAAGTTCCTGTATGGAAAATGCTAATAGCATTTTATTGGCTGCCTAGTTCATATCCTTTGTGTGTAATTGGGATGAAATATAGGCAGTTTGAGATATGATCTAGTAATCTTTTAACTTGAGGAAGAAAATATGGTGTTCTAATCAAATAGGGCCACAGCTATGTTTCATAATTACATTAACCCTCTTATTAGCTATTTGATATGTTGAGGACAGGGTATATTTTGCTCAGCTTCTTTCCGTTTAGCAAAGGGTTTTAATCTACCCTTGGCCATAGTTCTTGAATGGTGTCCTTAGCAACAGTGTCTGAGGAGCCTAGTCAGTAGATTTGAGGGGGTTTCTTTTTTAAGCCTCAGCTTTTCTTTGATCGTGAAGTTTTAATTTTTTTTTTTACTTGCACCTGCATGCATCTGAGATACTTTTGTTTTTAATTAAGAAGTTTACTTTGTAAAAGCAAAAAGTTTTGAGGCAAAATTCATGTTGTCTGGAATTGGTGTGTCAAGAGGAGGACTTTAGAATATACTAAAAGTAAATTGTGATATTATGAAATTGTTGGCTTTTAATGAGTTATACGTTCCATTTTTTTTTGTATATCTATAATTTTCTTAATGACTTTAGTGTGATGTCAAGGTATTCTGACAGTATTGATTACCCCGAAAACCTTTGTTTGTTTAAGGCCTTTTTGGGAAAATTGTTGGGAAACACTTGTTTTTCTAAAAAATCTTCCTGATCTATGATCTTCTGAAGACAAGCTTTGATTTGGAGTGTTTTACTGCATTAGATTGTGAACTGAAGGATCCATATCAGCCTTGCTCTCTGAGCATCAGGACTTCCCTGGGGAAAAGTTTTACAAACAGTATTTGTATATTTGCAGATTGTATTACTTAACTCCTGATAATAGAGAAATTTAATCAGTCTTGATCATTTTGTCTTGGTTGTCATGGTTTGTTTGGAAGGAAACACCAAATGGATTTGAATCAGTAGACTTTTAAAGGCTGCTGTTTAGACACATAAAATAAAGCTTCCCACTTTTTTCCAGTTAGAAATTAGAACAATCTAGGAAATTTGAACACATTTTAAGCCCTGACATTTCTATTGAAAGACAGTGATGGCATTGCTATTCAATGTAGTCTTTCTAGGTGTATTTTTGGACTGATAGACTTGATTTGAAAGTAATGTCGTCTTTCATTACAGAGCCCAACCGACTCTTGCTGCTGCAACAGTCTTAACTTGCTGCATTTTCCAAAATCCCATCCTTGAAAGCTTCATGCTTTAGGCCCTAATTGCTAGTTTTTTCTCTATACAGGATTGTTTCTCACTAGGTTCACTTGATTCATCCGTCGCTGGATTTGGGAGCACTGGCAACATAATCAACATACTTCCTACAATCTTCAGGCTTCACATGTGCTGATGATGATGTAAACCAACTCTGCCCCAATCATCTTCCCCTTCTCTTAGGGTCTTACTACATATTGCAACAGAAGATAATATTGGAGGTGAAGAGGGTAATATGAAGTTTGGCACTACAATGAAGAACTGTAGGCATCTCTTGGAATGTGCCAAGGAACTTGATGTCCAAATAATTGGGGTTAAGTAAGTATTTGTTTTAAACTTTATTTTGTAGTGGTAGTCTGTCTTTCTGCTTATTGATTTAAGATTTCATTTGCATGAAATCTAAGGTTCAACTTCTTTCAGTTTTCTTAATATGCATGTTGTGTCGTCTTAATTTAGGAAAAGCAACTAAATATGCTTTTACCTTTTTAATACTGTTTTACAACTATACTGTCCCCCCAATAAAGAGACAAAATAGTAAATAATAAAATAGGTTAGTGAAGAGCAGTTTAAATCACTTTCTTTTAAATTGAATGGAGAGGATTTGCTAGAATTTTAACGAATATTAAAATGACATTCAAATTCTAAGTTGCAGGTGTCATTTCATTTTTTTGTTTACCATCCAAAGACTCTTCTTAATCTCTCATGTACTTCAATAAATCAGACCTTTTTTTTTACCCTCTTGGTTTTTATATGTGAGGAAATGGAGACCCAAAGAGGTTTAATGATTTGATCATAGTCTCAGAACTAATTAAGGACACAGTAACATACTGAGCTCCAGATTTTCTGGGTTGCCACTTTTATTGCTAGTCTCACTGTAGTAAAGGTTTTTCTTTTTAAAATGTTCATAAAGATTTATGGAGTCACCATTGTTAATAGTTTCTTGTATCTTTTTATATCTCTTTGTACATAAACATAAGTGGTAGTCTCTTTAATGAAAAATTGGATCTTGCTGTATCCTACACAATAGATAACATTCCATGTTAGTCTAGATAAAATTTTAATTCTCCCTTAGATGACAATATTGACATATTTGAGAGTTTTGTTCACATTTCAACTAAATTTTGTTTTTCAAGTTAACATACAAGAAAATTGACTTTTTGGATATACAGTTTTATGAATTTTAATATTTGTGTGCCCACTGCCACAATCAGGATACAGAACTATATTTCAGTTAAATTTAAGTATTCTATTCTGAAGCTTTGTGTCACTAATAAATATACTAACAAGTATGACTATTACTTGGCTGAATTAATGTTCATTTGTATTTCACAGTAGACACATTTTTGTATTTGTCAGATAAAATTGAATGTTCAAGTTAAAGATTTTGTAATCAGTTGGATTGATGGTGCTTGTTACTTCACCAAATATATATGCAACAAAAAGGCACTAGTTTGTCTTATTGACCAATATTTTTTTATATATATATATAAACGCATGCCCTATTTTATAACCATGGGGCATGACTGATGACTGACCTGCTGTTTAAAATGTTTGTTTATAGAATTAACAGTATTACTCAAACATTGCTTTTGCTGAAAAGCTGCTAACTTCTATAATTCGAAGCTAGTATTTCTAATACTTGGTGGGGTGTGTGTGTGTACCAAATCTGATATTTGGTGAAGTTAATGGAAATACTTATGGTGTCAGTATGGTGAATGATATTTGAAAGGAATTGTAGGAAATGCCTCTAAAACTTGCTGCTGCTTTAAATTTATTACTCTGTTTCTTTCAGATTTCATGTTTCGAGTGCTTGCAAAGAATCTCAAGTATATGTACATGCTCTATCCGATGCTCGATGTGTATTTGACATGGCTGTAAGTTCTTTCCTTATTTTGATACTTTAAGCCAGGCTGTTACTTAAGACTAAGATTCAGTATTGTTTTCTACCGGTGTGAATTACTCTTATTCCACCTAATATGACACACACCTTATTTTTTTATAAGTACATAAGACTATACAGTCACACTTTTTAAGTGGGTAAAGGAGTGAAATAGTAATTTACTTTCATGTTTCTAGAAGAGAGTATAGACGAGATCAGGGAAACAATATACATAACATTGAGTTAATCTGTTTGTTAGTAAAGCCCAAAGAACTTGTACCAAAGGTAAAAATAGATACGTCCCTGACGGTGTTTTCAAAATGTCCTCATATACATTACAATTTGGAAAAGCATTTGAAATATTTTTTCATCTCTAGGGAGAATTCGGCTTTAAAATGAACATATTAGACATTGGTGGAGGCTTCACAGGAACTGAATTTCAATTGGAAGAGGTAAACTTTTTTCAGTGGGTATGCATATTAAAATAATCGCTTTCTTTGCTACCTAAATGGTAGATGTGTAGACCAGGATTTTTACAATGGCAGAAGCTAAAGCCTGTAACATATTTAAAACTATTCAAAGAAAAATGAAGTCAGTGAGAATACCAGCTAACTATGAAAAGTTTGATAAAATTCTTTAAAACCCTGTAAAAATTACCACAGAAGATTTTCTATTTCAGATGTGTTTCTGTACTTGATGGCACAAGTAGATTCATAACTTAGACAACTTAGGCTGTTTTATCTAAGTGCACATCATTTCTCCTTCTCACCTTTCTGCTCTACTCTCCTTTCCTCATTCTGTAATATCTAGAAACTATGATTTTAAATTTTGCTCCTCTGTTGCTAGTGTCAAGTATAAAAAAAGACTTAAAAAAAAATACTGGTAGGTATTTGTATTTTTTTAAATTAATGACATTCTGGTAGTTACAAAATAAACTTTGATTCGAAGGCCTGCTTAATTAATTTGCTTGAAGATAACTGCCAAATAGCTAAGCTTCATGGTCTATAATTGGAACTGCTTAATTTTCCTAGAAAATTTAATTAATAGTTACCAATCTGTTCTATTGTGAATTCTCTAATCCAAGATTGAAAACATAATCTACGATTTTAAATTTATAGGTTAATCATGTTATCAGCCCTCTATTGGATATCTATTTTCCTGAAGGATCTGGCATTAAGATAATTTCAGAACCTGGAAGCTACTATGTGTCTTCTGCATTTACACTTGCAGTTAATATCATTGCAAAGAAAGTTGTTGAAAATGAAAAATTTTCCTCTGGAGGTAAGTTATAAAGCTTATAGTTTTGTTTTTGTTAGTTCAGTTAGTCTGGAGATGAATACTCAGTCATAAAGTTGTGCGTGCCGTAGACAGCTGGGGAGTTCTTCAAAATGCCGTAGCTAAGGTCCCATTCCATAAGACTTCCTGAATCCAGCTCTTCTGGTACTGATGTTTGGATGTGCATGTTTTAGATAAACTTCTGCCAGACAGTTGATCCTCATCCCTTGTTCAGAACCACTGTTTTATTGTGGTCTCTGTTATGTTCCTCTTACCTCAGATGAGTCACAGGGAGAATTTGCCCCATACTTTCTTACATAACAAGGGCCAACAAAGAGTCCTTTTAATCCATGTCAAGTCAAGCCAACAAAAAGGCACTAGTTTGTCTTATTGACCAGTATCACTGCAGTAGGAAATATTGTTTTGCATTAATGAGACTTATTTTTTTTCACTGTGGACTAATCTACAGTCCACAGAAAGAATGTCAGTTTTCCCAATATTGTCCTTTACAGCTTTTTGTTTTTCCTTGTTTAGAAGTCAATCTAGAACCACATTATTACATTTGTAATTTCTTCTTTAATCTGGAAAAAGTTTCTCAGCTTATTGCTTTGTATTTTTTTACTTTTGACATTTTTGAAGAGTAGAAGTTTTGTAGGTAGGTGTTCCTCTTTCAGTTTGTCTGATACTTCTTCATGATTAGATTCAAGCTATGCATTTTGGCAGGAAATCCAGCAGACACACTGTTTTCAGTGCATCATATTAGGAAATACATGATATTGGTCTGTTCTAATATTGATGATGCTAGATTTTCTGTTTTTGTTTTTGTTCTTGTTTTTTTAAAAGATGACCGGTAAGGGGATCTTAACCCTTGACTTGGTGGTGTCAGTACCACGCTCTCCCAAGTGAGCTAACCAGACATCCCTATATGGGATCTGAACCATGGCCTTGGTGTTATCAGCACCACACTCTCCCAAGTGAGCCACGGGCCTGGCCCTTGTTTTTGTTTTTTGATGCTAGTTTTGATCACTTAGTTAAGGTTGTGTCAGGCAGGTTTCACCATTGTGAAGTGGCAAAGTAATTTGAAACTGTGTAAATAACCTGTTTTTTCTTATCAGACTTTTCACTTCATTAGTTTTAACATATATTGATGAATTCTAACTCCATTATTTAGTCTACCTTAGTGGCCTTTACTTAAAAGAATAGCTTTTTCTTCCCTCCTGTTTGTTTATTTATATTAGATTAGACTTGCGGATACTTATTCAGTAGATTATATATTAAATTCATTATTTTATTGTCCCAAATTTGGGTCCTTCAACATACCCCCCATCATTCTCTGAGCCCTTTTTTAATTTCCAGATATTCCAGGCTCATTTTATCTTTCCGTGCCTCAGTTCTATAATCAGTTGTTTTTCCAAGGAGCCATGGTTAATATTGTGGAGAGCATTATTTTAAAAACCAAAAAATGAGTATTGATTGTGCTGACTAATAGTTACTGGGCCACAGAAGGGGTGTTTTCAAAGATTTCAAAGTGGTTGTTACTATTTTCCTTCCCATTGCAGTATATACATGCAAGTTCTGGTTGTTCCCTATCACCACCACTGATTTTTGGTATTGTCAGTCCTTAAGTTTAATCTACTCAGTAGGTGTGTGGTGGTGTGTCTCATAATTTTAATTTGCATTTACGTGACTACTGATGATGTACTCTTTAAGTATTTTTTTTATGTGCTCACTGGTTAAATTCCTTTGTGGGGTATGTGTTCAATTTTCTTAGGCTAATGGTTTTAAGATATGTTTATACAGTATACTCATATATCAGTCTTTTTTAGTTAATTCAAACGTTTTGAGAAATGTGAGATTGGCATTAATTAGTTTTATAGATATAACTCAGTCTATTTGATATGCCTTTTATTCTAACTATATTAGACATTTTACTATTAATTCATCTTCCCTTTTTCTGTTTTATTTCAGTAGAAAAAACCGGAAGTGATGAACCAGCCTTCATGTATTACATGAATGATGGTGTTTATGGTTCTTTTGCAAGTAAACTGTCTGAGGACTTAAATACCCTTCCAGAGGTTCACAAGGCAAGTTTTATTATAAATAATTTCAAAACCTGTTTGGCAGTTTATAAACTGAACTGTTGTTTCCTAAAGATGCATTCCATATTTTTAAAAGAAATATTTTAGGATGGGGGAAAATGCCCTTTTTTGAGTATTTGCGTTTTTCTGAGTTCCTTTAAAAAGAAATTGCATGGTAGTCTGCGGCCTTGACATGGAGTTAATGGTACCACTGGAACTTAAGAAGGTGCACCCCTGCCCCTGGTTCTCCCAGGCCTTTCTGCCATGGGGACATTAGATCTGAGATAGTGAAAAATGTTTCTTATTCACCCACAAATTCATTACCTGCATGAGTAAAAACTTAATTTTTAAAAAAATTTTCCTTCTCTACAGAAATACAAGGAAGATGAGCCTCTATTTACAAGCAGCCTTTGGGGTCCATCCTGTGATGAGCTTGATCAGATTGTGGAAAGCTGTCTTCTTCCTGAGCTGAATGTGGGAGATTGGCTTATCTTTGATAACATGGGAGCAGATTCTTTCCATGAACCATCTGCTTTTAATGATTTTCAGAGGCCAGCTATTTATTACATGATGTCATTCAGTGATTGGTAAGGTGATTTTATTTTAAAGCAGATGTGATACTTCAGGGTATATTTCAGATTTGCTTATAACTTGAATTCTATAACACATACGTAACTTCCAACTAATAAAAAAATGATAATCCTTTAAGGGTTATTGGAAGACTAAGTTTTAGTCCTGTTTTGTTGTCTATTTGTTATGTCATTGTGTGTGTGGTCTTTGGGCTTAAATTCAGTTATGCTTATTTTTTCTTTTTATGTAGGTATGAGATGCAAGATGCTGGAATTACTTCCGACACAATGATGAAGAACTTCTTTTTTGTGCCTTCTTGCATTCAGCTGAGCCAAGAAGACAGCTTTTCCACTGAAGCTTAAACAGGCATTAACGCTTCTTTAGATCTGAAGTTGCAGGTTAAACTTGTCTGGTCTACATTCCAGTGTGAGGAAAAAAATTCAAGCAATCTTATTCTGTTAACTCTTTTGGAAATAAAAACTATTAGTAATAGCTATTTGGGACCAGACAAAATCAGCTTTTATCTATAATTCATTGGGGGTTATGGCAGATTTAGATAATGTATCCAGATTTAAACTTACGAGTTTGTCCTACCCCTTAAGTGTTTAAAATAAAATATGCAACAAAATGGATGACTTAGTGGAGATGGAAGCCCATTAATTGGGTTCCCCATTAAACCGTTTACATACAAGTACACAGTTTTTATACTAAGGATTCGTGTTTAAAAGTCTTGTAAAGTTAATGTCTTTCACCCAGATATATCAAATGTCAGTGGAAGACTAGTGTGACTTCATTAGATACGTTTAGTGTATTTAGAATGTGTAAATTTGTGCTTTGAACTGTAGTTTAATAAATGTAAAATTGCATCATAGTATTTGTTGTATTTGACCTAATGTAACCCTTGTATGATTGCAATAAAATTTTGTGTAGATTTTACTGTTTTTTTTTTTTTTTTTCAGGCTAAAACTTTGGGAAAGGGGCTAACTTGCAAAGGTAGTTTTGAAATAGATGTGTATATGAACTGTTTTTGAAGGTTGTTTTTTCTTTTGTAGCCCATTTAAGTTTAGTTTGGCTCAGTACATTTTTCAGTTATTTAATTAGTAATTTAAGTAAAGTGTTTGGTAAGTCATTGTGAAGTTGAGATTCATTATGGAGAATTGATGTGCAGTAAGCATGATTTTTAACACCAAAAATGTTAATGCATAAACCAATTGTAATAATTAATAGGTGTTTCTGTATAGATAGAATGCATAGAGTACCTTAGTAAATCTTTGAATCACAAGTCTTTTGGCTGAAATAGAAGATTCTGTTAAATACTTTGAGTAAACTTGGGGGGAGGGCAGTAAAATTGCAGAAAACTGCAGAGCACTAAAACCTAAAGAAGGGCTACATCTATATACAGAAACCTTGATGCTCTTTTGCACGGAATATTTAAATTCAGAGTTGGGGGAGGGGTTGGGGTGAAGCACATTTTTCTTCAGTTTCTCAATTGCAGTGATTTCAAGTTCAGGATTTTTTTGTTAGTTTGAACTATTCCCTTAGTTTCTTGTTATTTCCCACTTGTTCATCTTAGTAATTACATTTAATGCTTTTCATACTAAAATTTTATGGTGTTAGGGAAGGGAGTTCATGTCATTAACCTGACAGTTGTTGCCAGGAATTTGCTTTGTTCACTGCTAGTATATTAGTAATCGTAGATCTCAGAATCACAATAATAGTAAACAACAGGGGTCATTTTTTCCTAACTTACTCTATGTTCAGATGTGGAATTTCTGTCTCCCAAGAGGAAATGTGACTTCACTTTGGTGCCAATGGACAGAAAATTCTACCTGTACTACATAGGAGAAGTTTGGAATGCACTTAATAGCTGGTTTTTACACCTTGATTTCAAGGTGGAGAGAAATTGATCATGAATCTCAGATTTTAATCTCTTAAACCAGTAGTAGGTGCTTAATATTTTTTGATTTGATTAATGCCCATTTGAATTTCATGGATTCTATTAAAAACAAGACCCCAATCCATTGTCATCTAATTGCCCTTGGACTTTTTCAAGGTATAATATGGGGTTTTATGCAAAATTCCAAACTACCATGCAATTTCTTTTTAAAAATCATAATAAGGAGGAGGAATTGTTCCTTACCTTCTTTATATGTTGTGCGATGTCCAGAAATGCCAAACCTTTTTAAAGATGGTACAACTTTGAGTCCTTCACTTGACTGTACAGGCTTGAGTTCCATGGCATATCAATTTTGCCATATCCATAGGGGAGCTGTTCTGTGTGATACAGCTCACAGTTGCAAATGTGAATGATAATGGTAACTTTAAGAAATGTCTGTATTGTATTTTAAGACTGTTTGCCATAAATCTGAAGTTTGAACCTATGTATTTCAATTTGGTATGCTAAAAAAGTACTGAAGTAATGTAAAAGCAATTTTTTTACAATACTGTATTCTCAATTCAAAATTTAACTGAAAATATAAAACCCAAGTGATTTCTATATAGTAACTTGAACTGTAAGGTAACTTGTGTGTGATTCTGAATACACAGATAAAATGTTTTTATTCCTCCTCATGTTTTACTTTTATGGCTTCTATCGTGAAATAGGGGTGAAATTTTACGTATTAACTTTGCACATATTAACTTGCAAGCATTCTTTCAGAATCGTATTTATTACAGGGTAAATTGAATCTGGTAAAATGGTGCTGGGAATTATATGGTACAATGAAGGTTTTGATAAAAGGTCAGCATATATGTGAGTACTAAGATATTTCTAGGGCCACCTTTTCTAGACACATTAATTCAGCAGCCTCTTAACAATTTTAAACTTGGACTAAATGAAGTAATAGATCTATATAAATTAAGCTACATGTTATTCCAAGTAAATGTGGACCCTGATACCATTCAATACAAATATGTTAGAAAAGCCTCACTCTGTTCATTCCCTTTTTTCTCCCTTGTTTTTAAGAGTATATTTAGTTGTTAACTTGTGTTTTAAGTCTTCTGAACTCTGCTGAAATGAAAATCATCTCTTTTTGTTTTTTGAACACTTTTGTTAACTGGCTGACTTGATAGGAAACCCTTTCTTATTCAGTATTTTTCCAGAAGGAACAATAAATTTAAAGATTCACTTTGTAATTTAGACAATGCAGTAGTATGGGGCTGTTAGTTGAAGGTGTAGATTTTGATTCCAGTCCAACTGATTCAAATACTGCCTCTGCCACTTACTTTCCTGCGTGAACATAGGCTAGTCACCTAAACTTTCTGTGCTTCAGTTTTTCCAAATGGAAAATGGTGGTATTAGAAATACCAACTTCATAAGGTTGTAAGGATATAACAGTTGTAAGGTGCTTAGCACAGTTCCTGGCACACGGTAAGAGTTCAATAAACATCAAATCTATATTCTTTTGGACAAGTTGCTCTGGGCCTTGGTTTCCTTGTCTATAGCAGAATGGAGATAATAGAACCTAATTTTGACAGATTATTGGGTATTAAAGGAGATTACTAGTCTTAAAAGTGCCTAGCTACAGTGCCTGGCATATGGATGCAAATGGCATCTGTAGTTAATACTTGGTGTCAAGATGACTTTAGTATATTCTTAACCATTCTCTTTTGTCCTTGGGTAGGGGTTAGGGGAAGGTTGTGCTTGCTGCTTGTTACTTAAATTAGTTGATTTTTAAAAAGTGTAAATCTCAGTATTACCTAAAAGCACAATAATTGTAGACACACTTAAGCTGCCTAGCAGGAATCAATTAAAATAAACCAAAAGAATTCTAGTCTTCCGCATCCAAGTTATAAATAAATCCTGTGAATTATTTCTCTCCATCCTGAAGCAAAAAAAAAAAGGTATGGTGCAAGTCAGTCAGTATGCAGACTGTCATAATGGGGATAAACCTGGCCTGGGAATAAGAAACAATCTAGTCTTGACTCATATTTGCTTGACACTTATCTCTACCTACTTAAAGCATTAGCTACCAGCTTTAAGAATGGCTGTATTTTGATAGCAAAAGATACATGTATGATTTCTGGAACCTTTTCCTCCAGCTGGGACTGGAGTCAAATTTGAGTCAAGGATTATTTGGATTGGGTTTTTTCCTAGCTCCTGTGTTGCTAATTTGGGGCAGGAGAAAAAAATAAAGTGTGGTGTGTTTTAAATATAAAGAAGTTGTGATAATGTGTGATGATCTATATGGATAAATTAAAACTAACCTGAAAAGTTTTCTGACTGAAAGTTGCAGTTCCTACTCTTAAACATACTGAGGAATTGTTTTTCCTTTGCTTAATATGGATAGTGGATACTATGTTATTTTCTAAGTGCATGTCTTCACCCAGCAAGTGTAGATATCAGGAACACTGAAACCACCCCAGGCTAAAAGGGCACTCTGACTTCAGTGTTACACAGTTGAGAAATTTGTGGCTTATACAATGGAAACTGGGACTAGTCAAACTAAGGTTTTTTTATATATGTCGATTAGGAGAAGGCTTAATCTACACAACATGCTCAATTTGTGTTGTCATGGCATATCATACTAAATGGAGCAGGGAAGAGCCATCCTTACTCCTGAATCCCTTGACCTGTATATTTCACTTCAGCTTCAAAAGCAATTCCATTGTTAAATGGTCTTTCAAACCCTAGTTCTACCATAGTACTGCTTATGCCTGTCAAAACCCTTTGTAGTTGATTTTTCATTTGCTAATGGCCTAGTCAGAGGATTAGCACTGGATCAGTTATGGGAAATTAAAAAGTTAAGTATTTGCAATTCTGTAACTGGTAAAGTGTGCATCAGCAATAGAAAAAGGGTTGTGTAACAGTGCAGAATATCTTGGAATAAACTTGTAGGATGTTATTTGGATTAAACTTAGTCCCAAAGTCTAATTAAACCAATAATGGTGACAGACCACCTGGTGTGCACCTGTGCATACAACTTTGTCACTACTCAACTTTTTAGCAGCAATAGGTAGGAGAGAGGACACTTGGCTAAATTTTAATTTTTGATTTCATTGACTTTTCTCCCATCCGTTTTCCAAATTGCTGTACTTTCTGGGAATTTTTTTTCTCAGCTCTGTATTCCCAGCCTTCTGTTTTTCACTTATATAATTTTAAACTTCCAAGCTAAATAATTTGTAACAATATCTCTTACCTCTGAGAATGTTTTTTGGAAGTTTCCCTTCTAACCTGGACACCCCTTCCCATCCCCCACCCCCACCCCCAGCACTGGATTGTCTTCTGCTTTTTAATTGTATCTTTCATGATGAGGATCATTCCTCAAATGTTTCATAACCTCAACTGAAAAAATAACCTGTCCTGGCGGATTAGTTGGGGAATTTATTATGTCATTATTTTGAGGTCTTTGCTGATTCTGGGTCAGTTCTCTTCATATCACCTGCCTTAAGGGTGATGGGCTATCTGCCAGCATTCTAGATGCCCAGCAGGGTAAGAGGGTTGGGCTGCTTTCACTGCAGTAGGGCGCCCCTGCCATTCCAGAGAAATGTGTCTACCATTCCAAAGTCTCATTTACCTTCTCTAGAGGATGAAACCTCAGTCATGCCAAATGAGAGAGGGCCCTTGCCGAGCTGTGCAGTGTAGGAAAAAGAATCCAGGATTTGAGTGCTTGAAACAGACTTTTGGCCAATCCTTATTTGGCCCCCACCTCTAGAGGTCAGTAATTGCTGGGGTTTTTTTCCAAGACACTGCCCCCTGGGCCTCCCCCGCCCCGCCCCCCATTACGGGTCTTGGAATTCCATTTCCTGAAGCTGCTAAATTATGTACTAATCTGTCCACTCTCCACCTTCCATTTTTCTTCTCTTGATTTCTTGGGCGTTTTGTCCTTACAAATTCCCATTTAGTTCAAAAAGGAACAAGAATAGGTATGCATTTCCAATCCACCAGTAATAATGTGCCACTCGATATATACCACGTGCATGAACATAACTCAGATTTAGGGGCTTTTTAAGATTTTATGAGACCATTCAAAATGTCTCCATCTGCCTCCTGGAACTAAATTTGGGGGAAGTTTTAAAAGTCCTCTGGCATCCAGAATATCAAAAAAGTAGAGTTCTGCATAAGGTTACAGGAATAGTATATGAAGTTTTATGCCTTTTGTGGATTGATGATACATACACCTAACCATCAATCCTTTACCATGCTAATATGTGAGAATAGAATTTTAATTTCTGCATTCACCTAAAATTGTTTTTTAAACTTAGTGAGTGGGGGTACTTTTAAGTTGCAACATGTAGTATCTTTGAAACACATACTGTGCTGCTTTTATGTTGCAGCAAATCAGTCTTAATGCATTCAGGGCATTTTCTCTGTTTTAGTGCTCCTCAGCTTTAATTACTTTATGACTGAAACCTAACCTCGTAAAATATCCCTTACTGTTAAATTCTCAACAGAAATAAAATAATGTAAGAGCATTTTCAAGGTTTGGTTTCCTCTTTTCCTAACTCTACGATTCAGTTGGAGGTAAGAATGTAAACAATGCACTTAAAGAGCTTGATGGGAGAGGGAGAACTTTAGTGGTCCCCAAAGAAAGACATCGTTATAAAATTAAGAATGGGTGTAGGTAATGTTACCTTCATACTGTCCCATATAAAAACTTCATTTAGAGTATTTTGGACTGATGTAAAGGAGGTCAGAGAAGGCCGTAGTGCAGAGCTGAAGATGAGTTCACATGGAGGAGGAAAATAGTACTTTCTTTCCCGAGTGGGATGATGCTATTGCTCCCTCCCATTTTGTGTATTGCTGTAACTTGACGTGCTTTTCTAAAAATAATTACACTATGCCAGATTTCACAATAGAAAAAATGGAGTTCAGGCACACACTCAAACCTTGTCAATGCAACATTAGAAAACATAGGAACCAATTTAAAATGGCAGTACAGCTTTACACATGTTAAACAGTTAAGAAGTACACAAATACTGCAATCAATGTAACACCTGACCTTGAAAAAGACCCAAAGTTTGTGGAGGTGGAAGGGTTGTAGCTTGTGAGTTATTGTCAAATGGTAGAAAGAAGGCCACAAACCAGGTAATTTATAAAGAAAAGAATTTTGTTTCTTACAACTCTGGAGGCTGGGAAGGCAAGGGCTGCACATCTGTTGAGAGCCTTCTTCCTGCATTACCCCATGCTGGAAGCTGAAGGGCAGGAGGTGGGTGGAACTCACTTTTATAACAAGCTCACTCTCAAGATAACACCCATTCCCACAATAAGGATATTAATTCATTCATGAGGGCAAAAACTTCACGACCTAATCACCACTTATTAGGCCCCATCTCTCGGTACTGTTGCATTGGGGATTGAGTTTTCCAGGTAACAATGGGTCACACCGCTGATAAATTGGTTCCAGCCTTTAGTGTTGCCTGTAAATTTCTTAAGGGGAGTGGGGTTGCTGGTAATGAAGGGTTCAGTAAAATCCTTGCTTTGAAACCACTTTGTTCCTACGCCTTTATTCTTTCAAGGTGGAAACTTTTACAAGGTTGACACTTTCTGTATATAACCTCAAGCTAAAATGAGAGAGGTTCAGGTCTCTATACATCATCAAGTTCAGGGTGTTTGATGAGATCATTTAGGAAAAGCAGCACAAGTTAAGAGATTATAGGGGTGAGTTAGTAGGTGCGGCAAGATTACCAACGTCAGACCTCTCAGGGGATCAAATAATAGGCATTTCTTGATATGTATAACACCTATCTCTATGACTCAGATCTTTAGATACTTCAATTTTCTTTTTATGTTGTTTAACTTAGGGCCCTAGACTCAGGATGGGTGATGGGTGATAAGAAAACTGGTGATGACCTCTTTAAAAGGTTAAGAAGCCTCCTACTTCCTGAGTTATTTTGAAAGCCCTGTGCTGTACTGTGGCACTAATGAGAAGACCAACATTACCATAATTGGAATAGCAGCAAGGCGGTTCCATTGCCCAGCTAGGAGGCTGCAGATTTTAGCTAAATCATGCAGCCATTGCACTTTACATCACTGTTCTAAGGGCTTTGGTTATTAACCCTTTTAGTCCTTTTTTTTGTTACTTAGTTTTTATTTCATAATCATAAACCTAACTCTGCAGTCCAGCAAGAGGAATAAGGAAAATATGAAACCCAATGAACTGCAGCAAGAGCACAAAGATTACAGGATACTGTGAATAGATGGGGTGAAGGGGGCTGCTAATGTGAGCTACAGAAGGAATAGTCTGGTGGTTAGGATAAAAGAAGCCAAATTTATTAAGAGTTGTCTACAGTTGACAATGGTGATCTTCTTCCTGATCTTGCCATTCCTGGACCTAAAGTGCTCCATGGCTTCGACAATATTCATGCCTTCTTTCACCTTGCCAAAGACCACATGCTTGCCATCTAATCACTCAGTCTTGGAGTGCAGATGAAAAACTGGGAACTGTTGGGATGGGTCCAGCATTTGCCATGGATAAGATGCCAGGGCTTTATATACTTCAGAACGAAGTTCTCATCATCAGATATCTCCCCATAGATGGACTTGCTGCCAGTGCTGTTATGGCACGTGAAGTCACCACCCTGGCCCATAAACCCTGGAATAACTGCGAAAGCAGGAGACTTTATATCCAAATCTTCCTCTCCAGTGCTCAGAGTTGAGATAGGAGGTGCTCAGTTTCCCTGGGTTCAGGTTTCAGGCCGTTCCCCTGGGTCTCAAACCACTCCCCTAAGACTCAAGCCCCTCCTCTGAGTCTTATGCTACTGTTGCTTGTTGCACCTATTTTCGGCACCAGCACATGGAGATTGAGACTGCAGGAAGCATACTTATGTAATTCCAGTGGCTGAGCATGCTCAGTAGGAAGGAGTTTATCCTATAAATGACCTCCCACTGGAGGTGCTTGAGAGTACGTAGAATATCCTAAGTGTATTTGGTGGAATTTGACCAATAAGCGTGCTCTAAAGAGACCAACTGAGCATACATAACTTGTTACATAACTGGGAATTATGCCCTTAATTGACTATTCATTAGATAGCATGAATATGTACAGACGAGCGAACTATAAAGGTAGAATACAGGAAGAAGGTGGAGCTGCTGCTTATTCTCTCTGGAGCCAGCCTGCACTTTGCCTGTGAGGTGTGTATTTCTTTTTGTGTTAAACCTGCATTTAGCAGACAGTTGCTCATTCCCAGCCGCCCTTTGCCTGCAAAGTGTGTGTTTCTTATTCTTTACATTTAACCTGTTTTTGCTTTCTACTCCGACTCTGCTCTTGAAATCTTTCCTGTGGTGGAGTCAAGAATCTGGTAGAGGACAGGGTGAGTTGAGGTCAGCTTTCTAACCTCCACAGACCCTCTCCTCTGGTATCAATAGCACAAAAGTTTTCTGCTGTTTTTGGAACTTTGCAAACAGCTTAAAGGAAACATGGCCCGAGGGCTCACTGTCGACAGCAATGTCAAAGAACATGGTGAGATTGACCATGGCTGGCAGCAGGAGGCTTGGGGTGGCGTCTGGTGTCTACAAAGCCCTTTGGGTCCTTTTAAATGAACTCAATCTTCAGAGCAAACCTATGAGTTACAGACTCAGGGCCTCATTTTGCAGTGGCAGAGCTAGGACTGTAACCCAGGCAGGCTGGCTCTGGATCTGGTCTGTTGCTCATGACCCCATGGTATTCCACTCCGATCTCAACCAAATTTCCACTTTCCTGCAGGAAATTCTCTTTGGGTAGAAAACTCAGACATAAAACATTCTGTGAAGATCTGTATCTTTAGTATTTTAAGTTTTCTTCACTGTTATTTTCAAATTAAAAAAAACTCACAAATCTGAAAAGTGATAAACTCCACATAATCATTAACCGATTCTATAGTATTGTGGTTTAACTGCCCAAGTTAGGTCATTTTCTCCAGTTCTGCAACTACTATTGGCACCATTTAAGGTTTATATGGGAGTTCGGAAGCTGGAATGGCCCTTCAGAGTTGAACCAAATAGACACATGAGGACTGGGACTTTTTATCTCAGTATTAGTCGGTCATTGGCCACAGGCTACCCCTTGCAAGGAGTCATAACTGTTACCAGAGGAGAGAGTCTGGGGAGGTTGAGTCGCTGACCTTTCAAACCTGTTGCCTACCAGGTTCTTGACTCTGCGGCAGGAAAGAATTCAAGGGCAGAATCAGAGTAGAAAGTGAAAGCAAGTTTAATAGAAAGAGCAAGGAAAACACACTTCACAGGCAAAGTGTGGGCTGACTCGAGAGTGAGCAGCAGCCTTGTTTTGCCCTGGCTTCCAGCTTTTATAGTTGGCTATCTAACGTGTTCATGCTATCTAGAGTGTTTAACTAAGGGGGTAGTTCCGGTTATGTAACTCCTGTGTAACCCTTAGTCTGCGCATGCTCAACCACTGACTTTGATCAAGTTTGCCTCCTAATGTCTCAATTTCCCTGTGTTGGTGCTAAAAATTGGTGCAACATGCAATAGTAACTCAGGACCCAGAGGAAGGGCCTGAGACTTTGGGGAGTGGTTAGACACTCAGGGGAGTGGCCTGAAACCCAGGCTCAGGGAAACTGAGCACATCCTATCTCAACCTTGGGCGAGTAATTCCCTGTGGCAGACAGCAATCCTCAGTGACAGAAAATGTTGTGAGCCAATTCCCAGGGGAGAAAGAAGGCTGCTATGAGCTACAACTGTGAGTCTTCATCAGCAGCTGATATTCCCAGTAGCAAGGGGATGGGTACATAGGCCCTACAGAGGTGATCCACAGTTCCTGCTGAGACGTGTATTAGTTTGCTAGGGCTTTCATAACAAAGTATCACAAACTGGGGGCTTTAAACAACAGAAATTTATCTCATAGCTTTGGAGCTAGAAGTCTAAGATCAAGGCAGGATTGGTTCCTTCTGAGGGCTGTGAGGGAAGAATCTGCTCCAGGTCTGTCCGCTTGGCTTGTAGATGGCTGTCTTCATGGTCACATGGGTCTTTTCCTATATGTCGGAGTCTGTCTCTGAATTTTCCCTTTTTATAAGGATACCGGTTATAATGGATTAGGTCTCACCCTAATGACCTCATTTAATCGAACTAATCTTTTTTTTTTTTTCCTTTTTGTCTTTTTTCGTGACCGGCAACGGATCACAACCCTCAGTGTCATGCCCGTACTGGACCGGGACCGGCAACGGGATCGCAACCCTCGGTGTTGCTCCCGCACCTCGCTCAGCCAGTGAGCGGGAACCGGTCTGTATGTGGGATCCGAACCCTCGGTGGGAGCGCCACTGCGCTCCCAAGCAGCGCACTGTAGCAGTGCGCCACCGGGCCGGCCCTAATCGAACTAATCTTAACTGCGATGACCCTATTTCTAAATAAGGTCACATTCTGAGGTACTGGGAGTTAGGATTTCAACACATGAACTTTGGTGAGGACACAACCCACAACAAGCACGTTTGTGGTCATCTGGAACAGGAGCAGTATTCTTGACTCTAGACCCTTGACCCATCTGCTTTCGTGGCTCCTGCTTGTCTGCTCCTGTCCCTTCTCAGTGGCTGTTTCCTTCTTCTGTCCCTTCCCTTTCTCTTATCGTATTTTCAAGTTCCCATTGCTTTCCTGCTTTATTTTATCTCCCTTTTTTCCTACAAAGTTAAGAGATCTTTGTTTCTTCCTATTATAAAATTCTTTTAAATTTTCAAAATTCCAATAATACAGAAAAGTATAAAAGGCCATTTTACAAAATCCCCTGATAGCTCTCCAGCAGACTACTGCCTTAATAGTCTGTGGCACTGCCTTCTAGAAATGTCTGTTTTCATTCCAACATCGCAACCCCCTTTCTCCTCTCTCCACAAACCAGGAAAAGCCTGACTTCTTTATTAACACTGACTGTCCAGCACTTTACCTCGGCCACTTCCAGTCACTTTACACCTTCACCTCTTCTAGTGCAGTGAACACAACGTCAGGTATTACAGGTGTACTGTGACTGTGGAGGAGAAAGTCTAGGGAGAAAAGGTGACCTCCTGGCTTCTAGATCACTTCACCCTGCAGGCAATCCCTAAGGGACACCTGCACAGTGATTTGGGAGCCTGGAAATAGGGGATTCCAAGTTGCCTTTCCAGAGGGACACGGCCACTCTGCAACCCTCTAGATGCCACTCCTCTATGGCAAGGTGAGCCCCAGGGTTCAGGCCTTCCCTGCCCAGCTCAGAGGAGGGCAACTGAAGGCATGAGAGCCTGTCCAATAACTGACTTCTTCAACCTGAATGACCCTTTGTTATTCTCGACATTTTCACCTCTCTTCCCATAACTCAGCCCCACCAGCAACTCAGAAGCCCATCCCTTGTTTCTCTGAACCTCATTCGTCTTTCCTGGCCTCAGCCTGTGACCACCCACGCTGCCCAACCCAGATCTGCAACATCATACCCGCCCAAACACCCAGGGCAGGCAGAGACTACGCCCAGCTCTAGAGCCCTGCCAGCTCCACCCCTCCCATCTCTTGCCTGGACTATTTCAATGGTTTCAACTGTTCTCTGCCATCAGGATCTCCCCTTAGGCCACCATCCTTGTGGCTGTGGAATGAGCTTCTGCAACTGGTCAGATTAAGTCACTAACCTGCTTTCAAATCTCCCTTCATGGTCCTGGCTGGGATGGGGTTGGGGTTGGGCTTTTCAGGCCCTGCTGCGCATCCCGTGAGACCCTCGGCACATCTCAGCTACCTGACCCCTGCATGGCAAAGCCTGAGAGAGATTTCAGCTATATTGTTCATCCATTCATTTAATTATTTATTCGTAAAACAAATTGTTTTTGATATTTAGGTGACAGGCGCTATTCTAGCACTGGGTAGCAGTGAACAAAATGGCCCCAAATCCCTGCCACATGGCACTTCCATTCCAGTGGGCTTCCTAGAGCCTTCCAACTGAGTTCTAGATTCTGCCTGAGAGACACCTGCCTCCACTTGATCACAAGGCCTGGCCCAGTAAGTGGTCAGACACTTTAGATGAGACTGCCCACCCCCCACCCCCATCCCTCATATCCAGGGATGCTGGGCTGGGGAGACGTCAGCAACTGTAGTATCCACACAACCCCATTCACATACCAAACAACTGCAGGCTATTCTGTGCCACACAAATCCCCCAGCTTGTCCTGACTTAGGCCTGACTTGGAGCTCGTGAGGCACCAGTACAGCCTAGTAGGTAAGAACATAGATTGGGGTGTCCTAATCCCATTTCTACCACTTACTAGCTGTGTGACCTTGGATGAGTTATTTAACCTCTCCAAGCCTTGGTTACCTCCTCCATAAAAGGTGGGTATTCATTATTTATTGCTGTGTAACAAATTACCCCCAAACTGAGTTTCATTTCAACTATAAAAATGGAGTTGTGGTAAGAATTAAATGAGTTTATACATTTAAAGTGCTTAGAAAAGTGCCCGGCATGCAGTAATGGTTTAATATACATTAGCCATTATAATTGTTTCCCAGGTTCCTGCTTACCGGATCTCTATGGGGCTCTGAACCCTCTCACTCCTGATGACTCCTGAATAAGATGTCTTGGAAGGTAGTGGAGACTGTGACTCTGTGTAATTACTGATGACTTCACCTTCTTCCAAAAATTATTTGAAATATCTTTCATGTAAGATAGAAACTAGATGAGGAAAATGAAAATAAAGTGGGAAAAAACTAGATAAAACAGAGTAAAGGTAGTATACAAAGAAATCATCCTAAGGTCCTGCTAAAGGTGACCCCAGTTTTGGCTGGGGTTCTGGGGGTCAAGGTTAAAAGGGAAACACATTTAATTCAAATTTCAAAAACTTTTAACAAAATTCAAAGCGTCCATAGGATACAGGTGAGGCTTATTTTCTATAGTACAGAGTAGAGCGACCGGAGCAATTAAATGCTGTTTCTGAATGATGCATCCGGCCCGCCTCCCTGTTGGCGCGCAGAGTGCGGACTGGTCACGCCGCCCGGTGCCGCTCAGAAAGAGCTCAGGGCTCGGGTGGCAGTGGCACATCGTGCCACTAGATGGCGCTCGCGGATTACCCTTGTTCATAGTGACTGAGCCGTTGGAGCAAATTGTGAATCTGTGTACACAGTTGATTTCACCTAGCATTAAACTTTTCTGTTCTATCACGTTTCTTTCTTTTTTTTAAAGAAGATGACCGGTAAGGGGATCTTAACCCTTGACTTGGTGTTGTCAGCACCACGCTCACCCAGTGAGCTAACCGGCCATCCCTATATGGGATCCGAACCTGTGGCCTTGGTGTTATCAGCACCGCACTCTCCGGAGTGAGCCACAGGCCGGCCCGCTATCATGCTTCTGAACGTCACAAGTGCCCCCGCCTTCCTGTCCTTTGCATCGCTACAGTGCGTGTGGAGGTGGGGAGGAGCCAGGAGGAAGAGGGAATTCCTGCCTCACTTTCCCTCCCCTTCCCAAACGCCCACCCCGAGTAGCAACAGCCTTTGCCACTGCAAATCCCCCCAAAAGTACAGGTTTCCAGTTACCAAGACAACTGCAGGAGCTCTGAGCAGAATGTGAGTCGGCAGAGCGGGTTTGGGAGGGTGTTCTGGGTGTGAATCAACATAAGCAGAGGCTACAAGGCCTCGGCTTCAAGGGATGCGGTTGTTAAATGCTCAGTTCCAGGCGTGGCTTTTCCAGGTGGGCTATGAACGCCTTTGTCCATATGGGCTATGGACGTCGGAGACGGCAGGCCCACCAGGGACACGCCCAGGGCCACACCCAGCAAGTTCCTTCGCGCGATGCCTCAGAGGAGCCCCCGCAGCGGGCGAGCCTTCCGAGCCACCCCGTGAGGGTGCGAGGGCTTTCCGCGGGGTCGGCGGCGGCGGCCGGGGCGGCCTTGCGTGCCGTGCAAAGCGGGAGCGAGTAGGGGCTGTTGGTGGCGAGAAGGGGGCTCCGGCCGATTGGTTCAGGCTCGGAGCGGGGACCTTTTCATCCCAGGGGGACAGCTTCCTCCCTCTGTGGCCGTGCTAGGTCCTCGGGTCTGTTTTTGTGGGTTAGAGGTTAAAGTCCCGAAGGCGGCCAGTCGGCTGGATTCTCAGAGACCAAGACTTCAGTGCCTCTGTATTCCATAACGTACAGTTCGGTGTTTTACGGTGTTTTGGGTGTTTGGTTATTTTTTCCACAAAACAGCTTTCTGATTTACACCTAAGACATGGGTTCACCAAGGTGAGACATTGCCTCTCTGTCCCCACCTTCCCTGGATGCCTTGCTCTGTTTTCGGTGGATCCACGTTTGCCCTCCACGTTTTCGGTGAATTTTCCCGACGGGTATCACCCCTCGGCGTCGCCGTCCACTTTGAGAAGCTGGGTGAGATGGCACTTACTTTTCTTAGTCCTAAACCTACCTGAGCTTTGATATTAGAATATTTTGCGTTTTGGCCTCAACTTTACTGAATCTATGACACCCCTGTCTGCGTCCCTCCCTCCTACCCTCTCCCTAAATATGCTTCTGAACCCTCTCTGCCAGCCCAAACACTGCCCCGACCAAGCCTGTGGTCAGGTAGTTGTGACTGTGATCACGTCCCTACACAGTCTTCCAGGCCAAGCATTCCCATTCGCGGTTCTGCATAGCTTCTGGCTGCCTGCTGTGCAGGGACAGGCCGACCTGTATTGGCTGCCTCCGTGGGTGCCCCTTCCTCTGGCTTTGTGGTCAAGCAAAGGGGAGTGGAGGAGCCTGGGGGAAGAGAATGAGGTTGGGGAAAATTCCTGGGCTCTCTCCCTGTCCAGGTGCCCCCAGCTGGCTGAGGCTGGCAGAATCTCTCAGCAAAGTCTGGAGCACACTCTCGGTCTCTCTCTGGGTCTGGTTAATGGCTCCTCCTTCTTGCCCTGCCCCTCTAGCCTCTCGGGAACTGGACCATCCCCTGGCTGTCCTACACCCTCCCCACACCCTTGTAAATTGTCCCTCTATGAAAGTCTCCTGCAATTGCCTGATCTGAGTGTGCCACCTGCTCCCCACTTAGACCCTGACTTTAGATCCTTCTAGACTGCCATCTTTCAGAAACTCTTTTATTTTATTTTTTTAAAAATGACCGGTAAGGGGGCTGGCCTGTGGCTCACTCGGGAGAGTGCGGTGCTGATAACACCAAGGCCACGGGTTCGGATCCCATATAGGGATGGCCGGTTGCTCACTGGGTGGGCGTGGTGCTGACACAGGACCAAATGCTCCTCATGTGCTCTTTAGCACCTCGTGTAGCTCCTCTAAAGCTGTGACTCTTCTGTACTCTTACATGTACGTGTTGATTCGATCCATGCCTGTCTCCTTCAGGAAACTGCTGTGTCTTGGTTTGCCCACACGGTATTCCCAGCACTTGACATGGACTAGGTGCTCCGTAAATATGGGTTGGGTGAATGTGTGTATGAATGAATGATAAATATTCTAGATTGTTTGCTTGCCCCTGGGGTAATGTGTGGAGTTCTGGTCACCCCATTTCAGGAGGAACCCAGGAGAACCAGACTCACAGGAAAGAGGGGTGTTTGTGAGTTTGTCCATCCATCCAATGAAAAGAATCTGTGATGTGCCAGGCTCTAGGGACATGAAAAAGATGCAGCCTGTGTCCTTAAGAGCTGAAAAGGGCCAGCCCGTGGCTCACTTGGGAGAGCGCGGTGCTGACAACACCAAGTCAAGGGTTAAGATCCCCTTACCGGTCATCTTTTTTTTTTTTTTTTTCTTTTAAAAGATGACCGGTAAGGGGATCTTAACCCTTGACTTGGTGTTGTCAGCACCGCGCTCTCCCAAGTGAGCCACGGGCTGGCCCTTTTCAGCTCTTAAGGACACAGGCTGCATCTTTTTCATGTCCCTAGAGCCTGGCACATCACAGATTCTTTTCATTGGATGGATGGACAAACTCACAAACACCCCTCTTTCCTGTGAGTCTGGTTCTCCTGGGTTCCTCCTGAAATGGGGTGACCAGAACTCCACACATTACCCCAGGGGCAAGCAAACAATCTAGAATATTTATCATTCATTCATACACACATTCACCCAACCCATATTTACGGAGCACCTAGTCCATGTCAAGTGCTGGGAATACCGTGTGGGCAAACCAAGACACAGCAGTTTCCTGAAGGAGACAGGCATGGATCGAATCAACACGTACATGTAAGAGTACAGAAGAGTCACAGCTTTAGAGGAGCTACACGAGGTGCTAAAGAGCACATGAGGAGCATTTGGTCCTGTCAGGAAGATGTCCTGGTGAAACGACAGTGGCACTGAAATGTGAAGGAAGAGCAAGAGTTAACTGGGTGAAGAGGTGGAGGGAGAATGTTCCAAGCAAGGGGTACAGCATGTGCGAAGGCCATGGGATAGAAATTCAAGGGTCTGAGAAAGAAGGCCAGTGAGAGAGTTGTCACACAAACATCAGGCAAGACAGGGCCAGACCAGGCAGGGCTCTGCAGGCCTTTTTATGGATTTCCACTTTTATCTTAAGTGAAATGGGGGAGACGTTACAGTGTTTATAGCTAGGGGTGAGGTATATTTCAGAGCTGCCCAACGATTCTGCAGGCTGTGAACATGGGCAGCTGCTCGTGGTGGCCTTGGGTTGTGTGTGACATAATCAGGTTTGTGTTTCACAGGGTTTCATCCAGCTTCATTGTAGAGAAAGGAGGGAGTAGGGTAGAGTCGGCAGTGGACAGCCTGGGTAGCTCTTGTGTTGGGGCTGGATGGTGGTGGTGGAGGGGCAGAGAAGGGCAGGTTTGGAGCGCTGTTTCAGGAGGTAAACAAGGGAGGAGGCAGGAGAAGGAGCTGGAAGACGGCTGCGCTTCCAGACAGATGATTGGCTCCATCACTGACATAGGGCACAACAGAAAAGGACAGGTTTTGGAGGGAGGTTTGTGGGCTCGGACTTGTTGCATTTGAGGTGAGCTCGGCGTGGAATCAAGTGGAGATGTCAGTAGGAGACTGGACATTCAGTCTGGACTTGGAGAGAGGCCCAGCCAGGAGGCTGCCTATAGTAACAGCACAACTAGTGGCTAGCAGTTGACTGAATATCTGGGTTCCTGTACCCTCCTTGAGAAGTTACTGGCCTTTTGGTCACAGTAGTGTCCTGGGGCGTGAGGGAGGGGCTTTGAGGGAGGCCTGTGGCTCTCCTTCAAAATCCCCAGGTGGGATCCACTGGAACAAGTGTAGCCCTGGAAGTGAATCCAGGATGAAAAGGGACAAGCACCCCGTGCTCAAGTCTACTGGTTTAAGGTAGCAGGCCGGGAGTAGAGAAGGAAGCATGACCACATCCAAAAGTCTAGACTAACCAAATCCTGCCCCTTCAATCACATCTAACCAGTTGCACCCACAATTGCCTGGAGCTAACTGTGCACTAAGAGTTTATAAGAGAGGCAAACTGAAAAGAGCGAGTTCCAAGCAGAGACTCACCTGTGTCACCAAACCTAGGGTGTGTCTGGAGGTCAGTGCAGGTACACTGTCCCTTCCAATTCAAAATTCAAAACACTCTGGAAACCCAAAGGCTTTAGTTTAGTTGGGTGAAAACTCATTTGGCCTCAAAACCCGACAGAAATGACATGAATATGTTTGCAGTGTTTATTTATCCTACTTGGTGTGAATAGTAACACGTTTGCTGCAGGAATACACAGTGTTTGACTACGGGTGCTGTCCCAGATCCACGGGTGGGGTCCACTTAATGAGTTTATTTTGAATAATTCTAAATTCCAAACACATCTGGCCCCCAGATTCTAGTAAAAGGGGCTAGTGGACCATTTTACCATAGATCTCTTACATACTCACATCTAGGTTAGGGAATCATACAAGGAATTTTTTTTTTTTTTAAAGATGACCGGTAAGGGGATCTCAACCCTTGGCTTGGTGTTGTCAGCACCACGCTCAGCCAGTGAGCGAACCGGCCATCCCTATATAGGATCTGAACCCGTGGCCTTGGTGTTATCAGCACCACACTCTCCCGAGTGAGCCACCGGCCGGTCCAATGGAAATCTAAGTATACTAAAAATGTGATGATCCCATTTTTGTATAAACAGCAAATGGCTTTTGAGCCCCCAGAACGCTGCCAGCTGGTGTTGCAGGCACTGAAGATAGAGCAGTGAACAAAATAAGGCCTCTGCGTTCAAAGCTAACAATATTGTATTTTTATTCTATAAAGGATGCATACATGCATAGGTCTGCAGACACGCAGCACTGGAAGGACAGAGGCTGACATTCTAAGAGCGCTTCTTCCTAGGTATTTGAGTGACTTTTTCTCCACATTTCAAAATATCCTGCAACGAGCATGACTCATTTTGACTTTGGCTTTATTTTTCAGGTGGATGATGACCTTTAATTAACCACCCATCTCTGCTGACGAGACCCGAGCCCCCCCCCCCCCCCCCCCCCCCCCCCC
>NW_007727396.1:239788-243914 GCF_000696425.1 Galeopterus variegatus
GCCCCCGGCGCCGCCCTCCGCTGCCCCCGCCTTGCTGCGGGGTTGGCCGGGCCGCGGCTGGCTCGTACTTTGGAGCCGGATGGGGAGACGTGACCGCCGAGGCTCGGGCTGCAGTGGGAACAGGCGCGGGGGCGGGGCGGAGGCCGGGCTTCGGGGCACCTGGCGGCCGGGGCGGATGTTGGGGGCAGCGGGCCGGTCCCCACCCCCAGCCTCGGGTTCCCAGGGGAGGAGGGGAGGGCAATGGGCGCCTCCGGGTCGCAGCCCGGGGAGAGGGCCTGGCAGGGCAGGCACGTTACCCGTACCGTCAGCCTTGGATTGTCAGGACCCTTGTACCGGACGGACGGGGGAAAGGATTTATGTATGGGTTGGAGACAGACCCACCCACAATTCAGTCCTGGTGGTGCTTCTTTCCCAGCCTTAGTTTTCTAATCTGTACAATGGGAAAACGAATACCCACCTCCTGGTAGGCCTGCAGGCTCTGACACCAGGAAGCTTGTGACGCTACAAGGAGAGGTACCGGGGAGAATCCCAAGAGCAAAATTAGCGGGATTTGCCTTTCTGCCCACCAGTGCCGACGGGGGAGCAGAATTGTCCACCCCTAAATCCTAGAAGGGTCCATCTCCTGGCTCGTCTTCTGCTTTTCCGAGGGCCCTTGACAATTGCTTGACGTCATTTTTGCCAGGAGAGACCTTCCAATAAACACCAGTTACCCATTCTAGGGTTTTCTTTCAGAGGATTCAAAGGGAGAAGAGTGCATGAGCATTCCAATAACATGCTTTCTCCTTGGGCTTAAAGCCCAAACCCTAGGGTTCGGTGTGGCTTTTCTGGGAATCCAATTGCAAGGCTTGAGCAGAAAAACACAAAATCCCAGGATCTTAGAGCTTGAAAGGCAGGGAGGGCTTGCCCCACTGCTTTTTTTTTTTTTAATTAAAAGATGACTGGTAAGGGGATCTCAACCCTTGGCATGGTGTTGTCAGCACCACGCTCAGCCAGTGAGCAAACCGGCCATCCCTACATAGGATCCGAACTCGTGGCCTTGCTGTTATCAGCACCTCACTCTACAGAGTGAGCCACCGGCCAGCCTTGCCCCACTGCTTTTTTTTTTTTTAATTAAAAGATGACTGGTAAGGGGATCTCAACCCTTGGCATGGTGTTGTCAGCACCACGCTCAGCCAGTGAGCAAACCGGCCATCCCTACATAGGATCCGAACTCGTGGCCTTGGTGTTATCAGCACCTCACTCTACAGAGTGAGCCACCGGCCAGCCTTGCCCCACTGCTTTTAACTACTGGTCTTTCAGATTCCAAGTCCAGCTCTGCCACTTGCTGGCTGCTGCTTCAGCAAGTTACTGGATATCTGCTGCCTTGGTGTTCTCAGTTGTCAAATGGGAACAACACTGCTTGGCGGTGACAGGGTCTAGTTCTCTGGAGCAGTCTCCTATTTCATGAACCCTCATGAATCCTTTAGGCAACATTGTCGTTTGTCAGGAAATCCTTCCTGTAGTTCTCTAGATCCTCCCCAGGCTGAAGGCTGTATGTCTGCTTTTCAGTCCTGGGAGAGGACAGCTGGTCACCCCCTTGGTAACTGATGTCTTTCCCCTTGCAGCAGAGAGGCCACTGCCAAGTTCCTCAGCCTGACATTCCTTATACAGGGCCTCAGATGTGGCTTCAGGGTCCTCCTGTACAAGCCCTGTAGATTGGGGAGGTGGGGTGGACAAATGCTGGGAGAGGAGTTGTGAGGCCCAGACTTGGAGATTCTCCCTAAATTTGTGGAAAGAATTCCTAGCAAAACAGGAGGAAGGGAATGTTGACTGAAAATTATGTCCATGCAAAACACCATGCTAGATGACTTGAGACCTCCAAGAGGCTGGCTGCTCAGCTCACTTGGTTAGGGATTGGTGTTGGTAACACCAAGGTCAAGGGTTTTGATCCCCACACTGGCCAGCCACCAAAAAAACAAAGAACAAAGACCCTCAAGAACCTTTGGGACACCTCCATTTTCCTAATAGAGAGCAGAAGACCTGTTCCCCAGATCCCCAATCTGTCCTTAGCTGGGTCCTCCTCCACCTCTGAGGGCCACTGTTGCAGGAGATGGTGTGACCTCCACCTTGGGGGTGGAGGGCAGGCTTCCAGATATGTGGAGTTGATGAGAAATGGCTGCAGTTCCTACTGACACCTAGCTCTCCTGCCAGGGAGGTTTGTGGTGGTTATCACTAGCTTGAAAGGTCACTTGGCTCTTGAGAAACAAATGGAAGATTCGCCCTCCCTTCCTGTTGGAACCTATGTCCTCGGCTGCAGAGTAGATGCCTGAGAAAGACATTGCACTCCCAGCCTCAGGGAGTCCAGCTGCCCCTGGAGATCTGCCAAGGCCGTTCTCAGGGTTTGAGTTGAGGGGTCTGAAGACCGGGAAGCTCTGCTCTGAGTGTGGGTCTGACCCAGACCCGATGGTGACTGTTTGCATCAGTGGTTCTCCTCCCTGGCTGCCTGATGCCTGGGCCTCACCCCAGACCAATGAAATCCAATTTCTGGGGGGGGGAGGGGGGGCCCATACATCCACATATATGTTCCTAAAACTCCCCTGGGTAATTCCAATGTGCTATCGGGGTTGAGAAACGCTGATATAGACTAGTACAGCCTGGTAGTTATCAAAGGACAGAATAGGAAAAGTATTTGAAGTCTGGACAAAAGAGGATCTGCGTTAGACACCATCTAATAAAAGCCATCCAAGGCAGGAGGCTCCTGCAGCTGCGACTGAGCAAGACTGTGGAATTCTTGGAAGGAGTCCATCTGTCTGGGAACTGGCATGACTCGGGGCCCCAGGGCAGCGGGCAGAACCCCGTGACTCCAGGTCCTTCTGGGCCACTGTGGCTGCTGCTTAGATCCACATCTGTGCTGCCAGGACAGGCTGCTGATGCACTCCTGAGCCTCAGTTCTTCCAGTCAAACTGGACTGCTTGTCGTTCCCAGAACTCACTCTGCTCTTTCCTGCCTCTAGGTTTTGGTTCCAAGCGTTTGTTTCTGTCTGGAATGTCCTTTCCCCATCTGTTCAGATCATTTCTCCTCAGGTCCCTGTCCTAATGCTGGCTCCACCAGGAAGACCCTCCCAGGCTCCTGTCAGTGCCTGTACTCCACCCCCTTCCTGTCACTGCTTCAGGTGTGCCCAGGCTTGTCTCCCTGGCCAGACTGTGAACGCAGGCAGGGGGAGGACCTGTCAGACCCCTTTGTGCCTCCTCCTCCCCCACCTGCCCCTGGGGGTGGAGCCTGCACAGGGGGCAGCCTGCACAGAGGAGCTTCACACATCTTTTGAGTGCTATGGAATGTGTGTGGACAGCCACACAGAGAACTCCCATCTGCCCACACCCCTTCCTGAGAGTTCCCTCTGCTGCATTTCCTGAGAGCCACAGAGCCTTGTGGTTAGTGTCAGTGATAGGAAAGAGCTGGGGCCAGGCCTTGGCCCAGCACCTGATGTCTACCACCAGGGTAGCTCCCCCCAATCCCTCTGGCCAGACGGTCGGGGTAGAAAGAGTGAGGCCGGGAATGAAATCATCCAGGCTCGGCGCACTGGTGCAGCTCTCTCCACAATCTGACCTGTCATCGAGGCCCGTGCCGGTGCCTAAGAACCGCCATCTCCCGATAATGGGGCATGTGCAGCACTGGGAGGGGAGCTCCGGCGCCCTGGCTGGAGGCCCGCGGGGCGCAGCAACACGGCGGGAGGGAAGCAGACCCCGACGCGGGCCGCCGGCGGCTGGAGGGTGGGGCTTTGGTTCCCTCCTTTGGTCGCCCGCCGCCGGCCCGCGCTGCAGGTGACCCGGGCAGCTGCCGGCAGTCCCTGCTGCCCCCCGCAGCTCCAGCTCCTGCGCCCCCGCCGCGGACACCCTCTTGGGGTTTTCCGGCTCCACGCGCCTCAAACGACCTCGGCGCCGCCACCCCACTCCCCGCCCCCACCGCGGGCCGCGCCGCAGGGCTTTCTGATGAGTCAGCGGGAGCCCGGAGCCTCCAGCCGCCCCGGGCATCTGCTCCGGTGACGCACCGTGAGTCACGGACGCCCGGGCAGCCGCAGCCGCCGAGCGCGCAGCCCCCAGCCCGGAGCGCGGGCACAGCCACCCTCCCGCCCGCTGCCGGCGCCCAC
>NW_007727396.1:244021-272204 GCF_000696425.1 Galeopterus variegatus
CGACATCAGACGCTGGCCGTCCGGCCACCCTCTGAGTCAACAGTTTCCGAAGCGGAGCCCGCTGCCAGGGCGGGGAGAAAGCGCCGCCTCCGGGGGAGGCGAGGGCAGGCACCGGTCTGGCAGCCGTGGGAGGGCGGAGGCGGGTGGGGGAGAGCGGAGCCTTTTACAAGAAGTCACGGGGGAAGGGGGAGAAGAGAGGGCGAGAATCACCCGCGGAGCTGCCGGGGCGGGGAGGAAAACCACCGCCCAGAGCCACGTGCTGAAGCCCGCGCTGGGTCGGGGGGTGGACTCGCCCCACAGGGGTCTGGGGAGCGGACCCAGGGCGGGGGAAACGGAGTTGGCCCTTGCTGGGAAAGGCCTCAGGCCAAGTTACTGGGGGAAGGAAAAATACCACCCGCGCTCCCGGGGCACCAAGGTACATTTGTGTCTCGATAACCCGGCGCAGTTCCCTTTGATGGCCAATCCCTAACCTTGGGGGCTGGTGCTGCCTGTTTGGGATTGGACCTGAAGAACTGCACCAGCCTAACCTAACTCTCTCACTTGACCACAGACCCTGTCACCGCCGTGGGATGGGGGTGGAGAGCTAAAGAGCATGTATGTGCAAGGGTAGGGGAATGCAAGAGCCCCAGTAAAGTGAGAGTGGGTGGCCTTCCAGTGTGTGTGTGTGTGGGGGGGGGTATGAAAAAGGAAGGAAACATAAAAAGAGGGAAGGGAAGAAGAATTTTGAGAATATGTGAAGGACATCACTGGAGCATGTAACTTACCTTGGAAAGATGAGTTTCCTGCTACCTGAGAATTTAGGCCAAAACCCAATGAGGAGAAAAAATGGGATAGTTGTGGGAAGGAAGGAAACACCGTTGTGAAGAGTCCGGCCCTCTGCAACGTAACAAGGCTGGACATCTCTGGGCTCTGGGAAACCACTCTGAGAGGCTGCACCTGTGGCTCTGGGATGATCAAGGAGGACAAAAGACCCCTAAAAAATAATCCACCTGCAGAGGACTAAGTGGCCTCCGGAAGCTTCTTTAACCCTGGGCTTCCCTGACACGTGAGACAGGAAGGAAGGGCATGGAGGAGCCAGGAGGACACAGAAAGCCAGCAGACACCCACAGGTGCTTGGGTTTCCTCCCCTCCCACACCGTCACACCTAATCCACCCATCCCATGACCCCAGGATGAGCAAGATACAACTGTCATTGGTGGGCCTCCAGCTGGAATTCATTTTCATCCTCTTTCCGGGATTTGACTGGCTGTTCTTTCCAAAGCCACGGCTTAACAAACGATGCCAACCTGGGGAGGGGAGGTGTCTGTGTCTCATCTTGCAGGCAGAAGTAGCACAGCAGCTGGGTGAACAAAACCAGTCCGGATCTGTCCAGAGCTGTTTGACAGTACAGCACTGACAGGGACCACGTGAGCTTCTTGCCCCATATGACCCTCATCCAAACCCATGCAGAGAAAGAGCTCCTAGTCCCCTTCTTGTTAGGCAGCCTTTTCTCAAGTGTGCCTTTTCCAAGGGTGGGCGGCTCATTTTTGCCAATCCCAAACAGCTCAAAATAGCACAGAACCAGACTTCTGGGAAGTCTTGTACTCTAGACGTCTGTAGAAAAGAGTTAAAAATGACAGCTCTTGGGAAACCAAGGGGTCTAATTTGCTGAGATGAGACAAGATGCAGAGCCCTGTGACATCAGACGGAAGAAATAGTGGCCAGGGATAGGTATGGAAAGTGTTAGTGGTGGAAAGTCCTGGGTCTTCTGTGGTTGCCCTTCAGGGAAGTTCGTGGGCTGGAGCAATGGGGGTTATCCTGGGAGTTAAGGCCAGGTGCAGGAGGGGCTGTGGCTGGATACTGAAGCTACAAACACTGCAACCTCCAATTTCTACATTTTCCTTCAGGCTGAGAACCCAGCTCTCTTGGTAGGGATGGTTTCCTCTACTGTTTCAAATTCTGATTTCCATGTTTCTGGCTTGGGCTCAGCTCAGTTGCTACCTTCTCCATTAAATTGTGTTCTGCCCCTTCCCCCATCCCCCCAGTTTACTTGCCTGTGGCACCTCCACTGTAACCCTTACCGTGCTTTGCTTGGCCTGAGAGGCTTTGCTATGCAGTATTCAGCTTTCCTTTCCACCCAGAGGCCCACTGGGAGGTGAGAACTTCATCTCGTAACTCCTGCTTGGTGGAACTCCCAGGGAAGTGAATCAGCTGTCAGCTCTGTCCTCCCCTGCCCCTACGTTTGGCCTTATGGGCTTCCTTTATGTCCGACAGGGCTTCCTGTTTGCTGTGGCTGCTTCCACCAGAGCCTCATCTTGGGTTTTGACCCAGCCAGCTCTCTGCCTGAGAGTTCGGCCCAACCTTTTGGCCCCCAGCAGCCACTGAGCTGGAAGAGCCTTAGCTCCCTCCCCTCGCAATTGGAAGTAGGGCAGGTGGTCAGTGGAATGTAAGAGTGCTCACTAAAGCTAAGCCGTCGTGTGTAAAACCACACTCAGGAACACAGGTGAACCTCACTACAGCTACCATGTCATGTGTAAATCTGCATTCATAGAAAAAATACATTAGGGGTTGCTTCCCATCACAAAACTTTTTCCAAAGAATACCATTTGCATGGTTTGAATGTGTCCCCCTAAATTCATGTATTAGAAACTTAATCCCCAATATAAATGTGTTGAGAGGTGGGACCTTTAAGAGGTGGTTAGGTCATGAGGGCGCCTGATAAAAGGATGAGTTTGACCCCCTTCCATTCTCTCCCCCCAACCCACATTCTCTCTTGCCCCTTCTGCCTTCTGTTATGTGAATGCAGCAAGAAGGCCTTTGCCAGATGCAGTCCCTCCTTAGACTTCCCAGCCTCCAGAACTATAAGAAATAAATCTCTGTTCTTTATAAATTAGCAGTCTTAGGTATTCTGTTATAGCAGCACAAAACAGACTAGGACATCATTAAATATAAGATTCCTCATATGCATTCAGTGGGCTCACTTACCTTGCAACTTTTTGGGAACAGATGTACTGAAAGTGAGATATAAAAATCAGAAGATGAATTAGCAGGGATTAGATCTTTCAGGGATCACGTGATGACAAAATTCCATATTACTGCAGGTGCTAGAAAAGTTGGAGATGAAATTGAGCTGAACTAAGAACATCTGCCTCAAAAGTTTTGGCATAAATCCTCGAAACATGTCGCATTGCTTGTTAGCATGTGTCACCCCACTGAGAAGCTGCCTTCCACTGATCCTCTAAGTCATCCTTGACCACCTAGCAGAGCCGAGAGCAGGGATTCTGTGTCAGAAAGTCATGGCTCCATTTCTGGCTCTGCTTGTAGGAGCTCTGCCACCTTCAGCCACCTGCTGAGCTTTCTGAGCCTCATTCTCTTTATCTGTAAAATGGAGATCATTATACCTATGTAAAGGCAAAAACAGACTGTTTTTCTCTCTACTCACACTCAACAGAACGCTTCTGTGACCAGATGTGGGGAGTGGAGGTTTCCCCCCAACAGCCAATTCTCCAACACCAGCTGGGTGTCCTATAATCTAGTCCAGTTCTGACACTATCTACCTGGAGTTTGAGTCAGATCCCACAGGTCAAGCCTCAGTCCCACAAGACTGCCTCCCATTTCAGATGCCAGTTGCAAATCTGGGTCTCTGGAACTTCTGATAGACCGGCTATAAATTAGAGGTTCTCACGACCCCCTCCTTGGGTTTGGTCATTTGCTGGAGTGGCTCACAGAACTCAGGAAAGCACTTTACTTACATTTATCAGATTATTATGAAGGATATTACAAAGGGTGCAGATGAATGAGCAGATGGAAGAGATGCATGGGGCAAGGTATGGCAGAAGCGGTGCAGAGCTTCCATGCCCTCATGGTGTGCCACCCTCCACGTGTTCAGCAACCCAGGAGCAATCCGAATCCCATAGTTCAGGGATTTTTATGGACACTTTATCATGTAGGAATGATTAATTATTAACTCCATTCCCAGTCCCTCTTCCCTCTCTGGAGAATGGGAGGTGGGGCTGAAAGTTGCAAGCTTCTAATCATGGCTTGGTCTTTCTGGTCACCAGCCCCCATCCAGAACCCTAGCAAGAGTCACCTCACTAGAACAAAAGACACTCCTATCACCCAGGAAATTCCAAAGTATTAAGAGCTCTGCGTCAGGAACTAGGGTCAAAGACCAAATGTTAGAACAAAAGATGCACCTAGCACTGCTATGTTAAGGAAATTACAAGGGTTTTAGAAGCTCTGTGCCATGAACCAGGTGGAAGAGACCAAATATATATTTCTTATTATATCACATACCACAACCTACCTTGTAGGACTCTTGTGACGACCAGAGAGAATCAAGTGGCACCCGGTGAGCACACTTAGTAAAGAACAGCTTAAAATGTAACTTTGTAACTCTTGGGGTAACAACTTCCCTAAGTGTGTAATCTCCATGTGGGGTTCTTTAGGTCCAGGTTCTGCCCAGGATCAAGGTCACCTTGAGAGTGCAACCTTTCAGAAGCCCCTGGAGAAAAGCCCCATATTTCTAGAAGTAAGGAATGATAGTAGCACTACCTACCAACCCATCCCACAGGGCTGAGGGGGCCTGACCCTGAGTTAGTCTGAGGCCTAACCCCTCACGAAGATGACCTTTGCCCTGACACCAGGTATGTGTGAGCTGCTGAATGACGCTTTAATCTAAGAGGTGTTGGAAGAACCTAATAAATACTTATTCTATTGTGTGCAATCTAAGAGTTTGAAGAAAAATGCTAAGTTTAAGTTCTGAGTGTCCTACTACTATATGAGATGTGAGCCTGAGGAAAACACTAAACCAGACCCATGACATATGGCAAGAGTGATACCCCTGATGAACCTTGAAAAGGTCATGGCAGAGTGTGTAGTGAACACAAAGGCGTTCCACACATGCTGGCGAGGGGGTAGACAGGGACAGCAAGTCGGCGGTATACCTATCAGGAGCCTCAAAACATACATATCCTTTAATCCAATGATCCACTTCCAGCTAAAGGCAGTCATCGAAAATGTTGATAACACTTTATGCACAGAGATATTCCTCCCAATATTGTTTATATAATTAATTATCGGGAACAACTTCAACATCCAACAGTTAAGGAATGACTATTAAAATAAGGCATGTCCACATGATGGAGATATTATGCAGCCTTTAGAAATGATATTTCCAGGAAAAAAAATTGATAAAATGGGGAAAAAAGGAAATAAAATTATATATTCAGTATGTTGTCAACTTCATTAAAAAAATATAAGAAAGAAAACACCGTAAAGTTCATAGCTCCTGCTTCCTTGCAGAGGGATTGTAAATTATTTTGTTGTTATTTTTATCATAGTATTATATGTTCTCTGCATTAGCTTTATAACCAGGAAGAAGTGATATTATTTAAAAAGTATATATATAAATAATTTCCTGGAATATATATTCCAGGTCAGTTCTGGCTGGGAGGAGAGCAGCAACTGCTGGTGTTCAGCTGATTCCCCATAAGCCACAGCCATAACCCCTTGTGGAGTTTCTCAACAGGTAGCTGGGTGGCTACTTGCGTCAGAATAATCCGTGATGCGTGTTTAAAAATGCAGAATTCCAGATCCCACTCCAGACCTACTAAATGACGATCTCTAGGTCCAGGGCCCAGGAATTTGCATTTTAACAGGCTCTGCACATTTGAGTTTGAAACCCCCTGGCCTTTGTGGCTGCGGACAAACCAGTCATCAGTAATCCAGGGTGGTTTGTCAGACTAGCAGTTAAGGCCCTCTCACCCCCCTCAATCCTCAACACTGTGATTTGAAGCATAAAACCAAATAAACAGAGAAATTATTCTTTTTATAAAGTCAACTCTTGGTTGTACCTAAGATGAGAAACTGCAAAGCAAGTTGTTCTCGTAATATAAGATGCATAATTGTTTTTTATGTTGGAATCCTGTGGCAGCAGCTTGCTCTTCTTAATTTGTGCAAGGCTAATAATTAAAATGAGTTCATGTTCCCAGACTCCACACTAGCTAGTTTAGAATGAAGAAAGGTAGCTATAGGAGGACATCAGCCAGCAATTAGGTTTGCCCATTAAAAAAATAAGTATTCCATATGCAGGTATTGAGAATCATAATTACAGACATGATTACTTTTAACTCACAACCTGGAGGTTTCCTTTATTGACTGGCATAGGGAGCAATATACAGGGCCAGTAGAAAATTCTCCACTTTAAGGTGTGCCCTGGCTCAGGATAGGGGTTGGCCGAGAAGGCCCTGAGCCCTGAGATGCTGTGACTTGTCGGATGGGGGGGAGTTGTAACATGCTCCAAGAAGTCCCAACAGCTGTGAACTTTGCCATCTCATAAGTAGGTGAAATTCAACACTGCAAAGAGGCAGTCATTCAAGGTATTAGTCCACACTTGTTGCTTCCGGAGTGGGTCATAGCCTCTTAGGAGAAAAGATGAGCCATCCCGAGAATGAAATATCTGTCTATGTGTGGGAGCAATCAGACAAAAAGAACCAAGAATAACAGCAACTACGAAGCTCTGCATCTGACCTCCTGGAAGGGGTTGTGTTCCCCTTCTGAGCCTTCACATAGGTGGCTTTGGGAAGCCATCTGCACCCCTCCCTCCCACTGGCGGGAACAGACAGTCTCCAGAGGGGGAAGTGCCTGGCACTTAAATAACGCCTTCCATTTGTGCTTCGTCATGATCCCAGCACTCCGGCAGGGCAGGAGCGGGCTCTCCCAGCGGTGGGAAAGGACCTGGATTGGCAGGGCTGTCGCTAGCTCAGGGAGGGCAGGCCAGCTCCCTCTCACAGCGTCCCTTCTTCCCTGCCCCACAGGCAGGAAACAGAGGAAGGCAGCTGAAGGGTCTAGAACCCATCAAGAAGAAACATTTTTAAAGGAAGCCCTGTATCTTTCACACAACATGTAATTAACTCTCAGCAGAAGATGCCGCGGATTCATAATGGGAGCCGATGGCGGGGGAGGAAGACTCTGACAAGCATGAGATTTCTCATGGGTTTTTTTTTTTAATTTAATTTTTTAAGGGAACATGAACAGTTGCAATTATAATTGTGGACCTTCAGTGATGGTGTCTCCCAGCAACAAGGCAGATCATGCTGTGTCCCACCCTCTCCCCAGGCAGAAGGAAGGCTTGCCTGCATCAGAGTGGCAGCCGCAGGGCCCCACGCTGGGCCTGCCATCAGCCCCTGTCCTTCCAGCCTGCCCCAGCGTGTGGGCTGTCCCCAGAGCCCTCTGCTCTCCATGACAGCAGTCCTTGGAGTCATCCCAGCCTCGGGCTGGGGCTCCCAGGTTCGTGCTCTGGCACACCCTGTGAGGAAGGGAGGCGCAGCTGGAGAGAAAAGGTGGGGAGCCCCGGGCGGGTGGCTGCAGGTGGGCAGTGCCTGGATCTCTGCCAGTGTAAATGGGGCCAGCCTTCTCCCAGGCACAAAGGCTCTCTGTGCGGGACACGCCCGGCCCCATGTGGAATCCAGGAGGCTCGAGTTTCTTAACACAAAGGAGGCCCATTCCCAGGGAGGCCTGGGTGTGGGCTGCAGGCTGAACCCTGTTGGGCAGGGCCTGTGGGACTCCCAGTGACCCATCTGGGCGGCTTCAGTCCTCATGATGATCTGGTTTGCACAGGAGGGTGAAGAGAGGCCAGGGAAGGCAGCTTAGCCTCGCAGAATGTGGGCTGTAGCCCCTTTCTCTGGGAAAGGGCCTTCCTGGGTCCAAACTTCCCCTACGCACACACATACTCTCTCTCTCTCCCCCATGCACATGCACACACACGTGCACACTTACACACTCACATGTGTGCACTCACACCCTCAGAGGCCAAATGAGAGAAGATCCCCAACCTAACCACACTTAGAATAGCTGACTATGCTGTGCAGACCCTTCTTCCCTACCTCAAACCATTGCCACAGAGAAGTTAGACTAGGTCTGAAAGAAATCAGGCTGGGAACTATTAACAAGAACCACTGTACTGATCATAGGCATAAGTATTATTTCTCTTCAGAATTCAGAGGCTTTTCCTGTCATTAATGCCTCCTTAGTGTGATCCTGCTAAGCATGGGGAAAAAAGAAAGCATCTTTCAGCCAAGGCTGAGGTTCATCTGGGTGGCTGTGCCATGAGGTAGAAAGAGACCAGCCAGGGAGTTACTTAAATCCTTACTGGGCCTTGTGGGCTTTGTGTTTTAAAATGAAAGAGTTGGAGTAGGATTTCGAAGGTCCCTTCCATTCTCATTTCAGTCCTGAAAGCCATGAGGCTGGACAGCCATTTGCCAGTACCTGCTGCCCACACAGCTCTGGAGGCACAGTTGCACAGGTGGGCTCTGCAGATGTCTGCAGGGGGAGTGACAGATGTCGTCCTTCCCCGGACCCCAGCTGAGGTTGATGGTAGTGGATGAGAAGTGTGGGATCTTTGAATATTGGATCTGTCTGTGTTTTGTATGCCCTGCACTGTGAACTATGAAGAAGACATTCATTTACTGAACATATATTTCCTGGGCACTGTCTATGTGCCAATAAATAAAACAGACAAAATTCCCTGCTCTCAGAAGCTTGCATATGACACAACACATAGGAGCTTTCCCTCTATATTAGTTTGCTACAGTGGCCATAATAAAGCATCATAATCTGAATGATTTAGACAAGAGAAATGTATTGTCTCACAGTTCTGGAGGCCTGCAGTCCAAGATCAAAGTGTCAGCAGGGTTGGTTCCTTCTGAGGACTGTGAGGATCTGTTCCGTGCCTCTCTTGTGGCTTGTTGCAATTGTTGGCATTCCTTGGCTTGTAGAAGCATCACTCTGACCTCTGCTTTTATCTTCACATGGTGTTCTCCCTGTGTGTGTGTCTGTCTCTGTGTGCAAATTTTCCCTTTTTATAAGGACACCAGTCATTGGATCAGGGCCTCCACCAATGACGTCATCTTAACTTGGTCTTCTGCAAAACCCTATTTCCTAAAACAGTCACATTCAAAAAAGGAACTAGGGGTTAGGACTCCAACAAATCATTTTTGGGGAGTGAACACAATTCAGCCTACAACATCTTCTACAGAAAAGTGTAGGAAAGTATGAAGGAGAGCATTTGCCCTTGAGGTGCCTGAAACCTCCTTCTTCCACGAGGTCTCACACAAATGCCTCTGATTGGTGGAGCCTGGTCATGTGCCTGTTCCTGCTGCAATGGAGGCTGGGATTGAATTTCTGCCCTCTCCCTTGGGAAGATGTGGGCATCTAATGTGGGATTTTCCCCAAATGCAGGAAATGCATGAAAAGGATTTATGCAAACGAGGCCACAGCGCACAACAGAAATCTACCATGCAGGTGCTTTTAAGTTTTCTACAAGGGTACCTAAGAGCAGAGAATGAAGACTACAGCTTCAATTTCTAATGTCTCCCCTTTAGTGACTAGGATAGTGTAGTGGATTGAATTATGTCCTCCCAAAACTCATTGAAGCTTGAATCGTGTCCCCTAAGTGTTATGTATTAGAAACTTAGCCCCCACTGTGACTGTTAAAAGGGTGGGAAATCCTTTTATGGTAATCGAAAGGTGGGGCCTTGAAGAGGTGATTGGATTGTAGGACGTGCAATAGTGAATGGATTAAAAATGGTGGTCAGGGGCGTGGTTCTGAGGGCTTTGAAAGAAGAGGAGAGTCTGTCTCTCCCCTCTCTCTCTCTCTCTGCTCTCTCTGCTCTGCCATTTCAAAATGTGATGCCCTGCCATCACTGTCACTATCACCAATACCCTCACCAGATGTGTTCCCTGGACTTTGGACTTCCTAGCTTCTGAAACTGTAAGTAATAAATTTTGTTTTGTTTATAAATTACCCAGTTCCAGGTATTTTGTTATAAGCAACAGAAACGGACTAACACAGACAGTGTGCTGCCCATTGTAGGGACTAAATGTTGATGACGACAGAGCACTTCTGGCAAATCTAGACAATAGCATCTGACATTTACTAATTGCTTGCTATGTGTATGCCAGCATTTTTCTAAGCTCTTTACATGCATCAGCTCATTCATTCCTCACAATGGCCTTATGAGACAGGATGGTTGTTATCCCACTTTCACAGATGAGAAAACTGAGGCACAGTAAGGTTAAGTAACTCAACCTAGTAGAGGGGACAGGCAGGATTTGAACCCAGCAATCTCAGTCTGTGACTGAGAGCTTAACCACCGAGCTTACTAACAGATGAAGAAGACGAAAGGTGGAAGAAAACCCTTCCCAGTCAGTGTTCAGGGAAGGTAGGTGACTGCCGACAAGCTGTTGCCCTGCTGTAAACCTGGGAGCTCGACGGAGCTGTCCCTGGGTGGCATGGAAGCTGTTGTCACGCTCCATGAGCCAAGTTGGGTGTGCTGCTGGCATGTGGCAACTTTGCCTCATTAAGGCAAAGTCCTCGGGAATCCTGGGAGGGAGACGTGGGAAGAGGCAGGGCGGGTGGGGGGAGAAGGAACTGCAGCTGGGGAGCCACAGGGCCAGCCCAGGAGGCTCTGCCTGCATCGGTGGCTGAGGAGGGACGATGTCAGAGGACTGGCTTCTGAACTTCCGGACTTAACTGGGTGGTTCACAGGAAAGGGCAGGAAGAGCCCCAAGCTGGTCCCTTGCCAGGGTGCTGCCACAGACAGGGCCAGGATGTTCCCAAGGCTTCTTTCCCAGTGACTTAGAGGAGCAGCTGGGCCTACGAGGGGCAGCCAGAGCAGACCCTCCAGGCTGAGGTGCATTTGGAATGTGGCTCAGGTCCCTGCCACATGCCCAGAGGCAGAGACCTGGCACCTTTGTGCCTGCCCTGGAGGAGCTGTGCCCCCTGCGCCCTCATCCTGTGACCTTGGATGTTGGAACATTGGCATTTTTATTCCTTTGAAGGAAAGTAGGAAAAGGAGCAGGAGGCAAAAATAGAGGGGATACATTCTCACAGCCCCAAGAATACCCAACCGGAGATTGCCCCCAGCACTGGCCTGTAGAATTGGGCCTTGAAACTCACATGCTCAAAGTCCAGAGCATATTTTCAAGACTATGCATATACCAGGGGGTCTGTCATTTACCAAGGATCACCCCCCTCCTCAAAAAAGCTGGGACCTCCCTAGCTGCTTCCCTTTCTAGGGGAAACAGGGTATGTGTTGGTGGCTAGGCTTTTCATAAAAGGAACAGAAGAGAAAGATAAAAAGACGTTTTCCTTCAACAGCATCGATAATTAGGTAAGACGAGTGGTCTCCTATATACTAGCAGGACATTTCCAAAACACACATGGGTACCAAAAACAAGAAAGAAAAGCAAAGAAAAAATTACCCACTGGAGGTTTTTATTACAATAGGTGACTATAAAATATGTAGTTAATAAAAAGTTCCGTTTAAGAAATGGTTGCAAAGATCAATAGTGTTCCAGAGTTTTAAAACCAGATTAATATTTGCAATAACATGAAAAACACTAATGCCTTATGTGTGCCCATGTTTCTAAGTGTCTCCCCTCAGATAAGAAGCAGAGAAGAGGGATATTTTCAGAATTTATAAAATGAGGTGGGGCCAGATTGCCAGATGGCCTGTTAAATTTGAATTCCAGGTAAACAAATACTTTTTTAGTATAAGTATGTCTCATATTGTATGGGATACACCAATACTAAAAAAGTATTTGTTATCTATCTGGACTTCAAATTTACTGGCCATCCTGTATTTTTATTTGCTCAAACTGGCATCCTGAAGTGTGCCTCGCATCCACCCCAGTAGGGGAAGGGCAGGAGCAGGTTCTGGAGGGGCAGCTAGCAGGGGACTCCGGAGAGGCCAGGCTCCTGTGGCCTGCCTCCAGGGCTGCCACCTGGGGCCCTGGGAAAAGCCCCAGCGGCTCCTGTCAGAGCAGTGTCTCCCTGGAGGGAACAGGTGGGGCTCAACAGCTGAAGTAGGAAGCCTCAAAAACAACCTGAAAACAATTCAGGCTTCTGGGACAGTTGCCAATGCAGGAGAGGCCAGGCTGCGTGTGGCAACATCCCAAGTGCCACAGGGCCCCCAGACCACATGCCTGCCTGGCTCCTCTGGGCTTGAGAGGCTACCCCAATGCCCAGGATTTAGTGACACTGCTCCACACCTCAGCTGACCCGGAAACTCCCCAGCTCACGCTGACCTTCCCTGCAGGCCTGGCCGCTCAGCCTGCTTCGTACCAAATTCCCCCACATTCTCTGGGGCTGATGTCACTGAATACCTTTGGCCTGCAAGGCTGAGGTGCCACTCCAGGGGCATTAGTTGGGTAACTGGTTGTTTGTGCACCACCCCAAGGTACCCTGGGAAGGGGAGGTGTGGGCGCCTGCTCTCCAGGAGCCCTGGAGAAGGGTCGCTGGGTAAGAGTCCAGCTGCGTCTCCCCAGAAGGCAATTGGAAGCTGCCTGTGTGAAGGCTCAGCATGAGCTGCAGACCAACCACCTTGCCGCCCCTTGCTGTGCTGGCTTGGATGGGGTGGGCTCTCCCCAGGACCTTCCTCCCGGGCTGCAGGAGCTGCCCTCCTGTCCTTTCTCAGTGAACAGGGAGGAGAGAGAGGAAGCACCAGGGGGGACTTCATGGGAGGCTTCAGCTTGAAATGTGGGACCAGAACATTCACTGGAGTGCTGAGAAGGGAAGGAAGGACAGCCTATGAGCAGAGCATCTTTTTGATAATCTCGTGTGGTGCTTTTAGTCCCATTTTTACAGAAGAGAAAACAGGTCCAGAGAGGTTACAGAATTTTCCTCCGGGCACACAGTTAGCAAGTGGTGGGGCCAGAAATCCCACCCAGGCTGCTCTGACTATAAAACCTGGGCCCATTCTGTTAGTCTTTGCTGCCCAGGAAAATTCTGGTCTAGCTCAGGGGAAATATTTCCTGTCAACTCTGCTATTCTATATTGTCAGGTTCCTGCCTCTCCCCCTACCTCCGAGAGTTGGCTTATGACTGTGAAATTTGCACTAGAGAATAATGCTGAAAGGAAACAGCTGTACTTTTCTGTGTCCATGCCAGGAACTCCATCTCCCAGGCTCTCAGCCCTCCTCCCACAGGGCTGAGCACACGCTGTGTGGGCCAGGCCACAGTGGTCTTAGCGTGTTGGGAATTGTCCCTAGTCCCCGCCCTTGGATGTCTCATTTGGTAATTCCGGACAGACTAAAAACCACATTCCCTGGTGACCAGCCTCATAAATCTGGCCTGTGTGGTTGGTTGAGTTTGGTAAAACTGTGGAATATTGGCCCTCATGGTGTTCCCCCAACCCTGTAAGGGACACAAGGTGTTGGCTCTGCCCCTTTAGTCCGCTCAGCTCTCCCTTCACAGAAGGGGTCAAGCCTTCCTTATCCTCCCCTCTCAGCCTTGGGAATTTCTCATGCTCTTGCACATCCCCTGCCTTGGGTCACTGTGCCTCTCCCTCAGCACCTCACAGCAGCAAGGTGACAAGAAACTTTCAGTTCTGTGTGTGGTGAGAGAATGGGGGTTGGGTAGAGCTAACCGTGAACTTCAATCACGTGTTCGCTTTCTTGATAACGCACGTATGTTGGCTGGACGGGAGACACAGGAGGAGGCGGGCGCTGGACGTGGTGATGCAGGCCAGGGCCCACGCAGCCCAGTCTCTCTGCTCAAAGTGTGTTCAAAGAGGCACAGTCCATCACCCAAAAGTGGAGAAAGAGGCACTCCAAGCTCCACCCCCACCTCCTCAGAAGCTCCTTTCTTCTTTCATGTCTTCCTCTAAGTCTCCAGAGACGTCCAGACCACACAATGTCTCCTCTTAGTTAGAGTGTGGATTTTGGAGCCAGACTGCCTGGGTTCAAATCCCGGCTCTGAGGCTTACCAGGTATGGGCACCTTGCTTAATTCCTCTCAGCCTTGACACCCTCAGCACTGAAGTGGGGGTACGAGCAGCTACTGCCTGGTTTCCTGCAGGGATTATAGTGTCAATAGTCATGACAGACTAAACACAGCAGCTGGTACTGGTCGGCGATGTCAGTGTTGGTAGCTGTTAGCATATTACTATTATGATCATTCTCTCTCCCGTTCACTTTCCTCCCACATCTCCAGTCCAGTCTTTATCAGCCCCCTGTCCAAATCTCCAGCAGGCTGGCTGAGCAGAACCATTGGGAGTGAGTGAGGACCATCCTGATGGGAGAGTTGGGTGGGTTGGAAGGCTGCAAACCCTCACCCGGAAATGAGCCCATGCCTGATGTCTGAGAAGATGACTCTGAGGACGGAAGGACCACACCTGCCTCCAGTGCACTTGAATCCTATCTCCCCCCCCCCACCACCACCCAGTGTGCACCAGGGAGTGTGTCTCCTGGAGGGGAGAGAGGGCTTCTGAGTTAGGTCCAAACAATCCAGTTTAGAGGAAAATCAGTCAGGCAGAGGATCGTTAAGTGTGTCCAGATGGGGGCTGAGCAATCAGGACACTCATGCAACAGGTCTCTAGGGGGTTCAGGTTCTAAACCCCCAAACCTGTGAATGTGACCACATTTGGCAAAAGGGTCTTTGCAGATGTAATGAAGAATCTCAAAATGAGATCATCCTGGATAATCCAGGGGGGTCCTAAATCCAATGCCAAGTGACCTTATTAGAGCAGAAGAGGAGAATTCACAGATGCAGAGGAAAAGGCCATGTGGAGACGGAGGCAGAGACTGGAGTTGTGCAGCCACAACCAAGGAAGGCCTGGAGCCACCAGAGGCTGGGGGAGGTGAGGAAGGAGACTTTGGAGAGAGTGCAGCCCGGCTGACTCCTTGACTTTGGCTCTTGGCCTACAGGATTGTGAGAGAATACATTTCTATTGTTTGAAGCTACTAGTTTACGGTAATTTGTCACAACAGCCACAGGAAACTAATGCAAGGACCAATGCAATACCCTCCCCAGAAGGGAAAAGATAAGGGGCTGTCTCAGTCAGCTCTGGCTGCTGTAACAAACATGCCATAGAATGGGTGGCTTATAAACAGCAAACATTTATTTTTCACAGCTGGGAGCTTGTTAGAAACGCAGAATCCCAGACCCGCCCCAAATTTATGTAATCGAGACTCCCTTGTAAGCAGATCCCAGGTGGTTTGGGTACACAGCAGGGGCTGAGAGGCACTGAGCTAGAACAAGGCCCATTGCCTGGCATTGATTTAATGGACTTGTGTTGAAATAGTTAACAGAGCTGAACTTGCTGTTTCAGAATTTTGTTGGCTTCACTGCCCTGGAGAACCTTCCTCTGAAACATAAATCTGCCAAATGGCTTCTAAGCTTTATTATCGCAAATGGAATCCCCTCTAATGCAGTGGATGTTCTGGAAGCTGACAGTCAAATGGGTTCCAACATCCCTGATCTTTGAGTGGTGACACTTTGGGTTGAGGAGCGAAAACCTCCTTTCCAGGCCAGCTTGGAAGCTTGGCTCTGCGTCTGTGGCCACTTTTCCTACTATATCAGAGAGGACCCGTGCCCTGCCCCATGGAGAATGGTGGAAGTATGTCCACCCTCACATGTGGCTTCTCCACACCCAAAGCCTGGTGATGAGGTGGTCGCTCTCAGAATGTGCCGAAAAGAGCCAGCAGCCTGTGGCTGACATCAAAAAAGCATAAGAACCTACGCTCGGGCCGGCCCGTGGCTCACTCGGGAGAGTGTGGTGCTGATAACACCAAGGCCCCGGGTTCGGATCCCATATAGGGATGGCCGGTTTGCTCGCTGGCTGAGCGTGATGCTGACAACACCAAGTCAAGGGTTAAGATCCCCTTACCGGTCATCTTTTTAAAAAAAAAAAAGAACCTACGCTCAACGGGCTTAAAGAAATACATCAGCACACAATTAGAAAGTGGTATTAGTGAGACTACATCTGTACAACAAAATGTGCAGCTGTTTAAGATGATAATATCCATAAGAGACTATCAATTTTTTAAAAAGTGCAAAATAGAATTATAGTCTCCTCTCATTTTTAAAAATAAAACTATATCTATGTGCATAGAAGAAATGATGTCTGGAAGGATATATTTCAAAAATCTACGGTTTTGATGCTCCTCAGCCAGAGGGCCACCAGGGCCACATGTGGGGCTGAGGTCACTGGCTTATTGCCGTGAGTGGGAAGGAACACCATGGGAACTGTGGGGCTTCTCAGGAAGAGGCTGCCAGAAAGGAATCATTATATGATTTGGCCTTGGTAGGAGCTTTTGGGGGGTGGTTCAAGGAAGCAGAATTTTGCTCTGGATTGGCTGCTGCCAGGAAGGAGGGGTAATTTATGATGGAGTGTCTTAATTCTTATTAAGATGAACAGAGGGAGGCTGTAAGTGGTAAAAACACAACAACAGCAAAAACAAGCCACTCATCTGCCAGGGTAGGGGGATGATTGATTATTTTTGTGGTTTGGACCATGCTCTTGTTTTTGTCTTGGTTTTGTTTTGATTTTCAGAGTCACACTGGCCTTGGCTGGTATTCTGTGAAATTGCTTCTGCTCAGGGGAACACCAAGGCCCAGCTGGGAGAACCAGGCCGGCTCCCGGCTGTCAGGGGCTTCTTTGCTCTTTCTCAATAGGGGTCACCTCTGGTTGTTGAAATTCAGGGTGATTTTCACTTCCTACTTCATATTCTGGGGGAAAAACAATCATGTATTACATTTACCTTTAGAAAAAAAGCTATTTCCTTTTTAGAAAAGCATAACTTCTACCAGAAAATGCTAACCTGGATAAACCATTTGCCAGTACAGTTTGGTGGGAGGAGAGACAGCCCAACACACTGAGTCCCCCGGGAACAAGTCGTGAAAGGCTGTCTGGCCTGACACCCCGTGGGGCAGCTCCACTTGAGCATTCTCCCAGGAGAGGATGGGTGTGCCACTGTTCGAATTTAGATTGGATGGAAATTGTAGTTGCTCAAGACCTCACCCCAGAGTCCAGGTGGTGAGAAACACGGATGGCTTGTCAACACTGGGCGGAGGCCACCTGGACACCTGCTTGGTGGGGCTCTCAGGCAAGAGGCTGTGGCATAGCCTAGAGCTCCAGCTCTCAGCTTTGCCTACTCATTGGAATCCCCTGGGTCATTTTGACACCCTCCCCAGTGATCACCTGCCTGGACAATCAAATCAGGATCCCTGGGGGTGGGGCCCAGGTCTGAGCATTTCTTTAGCTGCCCGGGTGATTCCTCCAACCTTTCCCCGCTCTGCTTTAACCCTGCCTGCGCCCTTGTTCATTCTCCTGAATCCCTACCTTCCTCTTTTCCACTCATGCCCTCACAGCTCTCCCCTGAATCATCTCGGTCCTCCCCACTCCCCAGCTGATCTTTGTAAATAAAAATCGAGGTCACCGGTTCTCAGCCCTGGCTGCATATTAGAATCACCCGGGGAGCTTTAAAAACCACAGTGCCTGTGCCCCGCCCTCAGAATTTCTGATTCCACTGGGCTGGGGGTGGGGCCCAGGCATTGATATTTTAAACATGTTTCCCAGGGGACTCTATTGGGCTGTCAGGGTTGAGAATCACAGCGTTAGGTACTTTAACTTCCCCATCCAGCAGGAGCTAAGTCAAGGAGATAACTCTGTAAACTGAGGCACAGGAGTTCTTTGGGGCTCCTCTACGGGGGTGCATGACAGAGGGAAAGGCACCCTCTCCCCAGGTTGGCCACAGAAGTCCATGTAGCCCTGTCTGCCATGGATGGGCAGCCAGGTGGTGCAGTGGGGAAGGAATTTGGCAGGTTCAGTGGTAGCACCTGGTGATAAGGTGGTCTCTGGTGGGGCTATACAATAATACCAGGGTGGGTACATTAGTCTTTACTTAAAGGGGCCCCTTAAATCCTCACAAGAGCCCAGGAGCATCAAAGTGCAAGACCACCCCATTAACGACAGAGCCAGGACTCCAAGTCTAGGGGATTCTGCCACTCTCCTGTGCAACTTGATTCCAGTACCTCCCCCGCTCTGCTGTACCCCACCACTCCAGCCCCATCACTCGAGGTGGCATAGTCTGTGGCAGGGACCATCTTTTGGGAATGAGGTTTCCACTGCTTGAAAGTAGGTGTGCTTTCATTGATCCTCAAGAAATTTAGTAACTTGAGTATCACATTACGCTCAGCACTGTGACGGAGGCTGTGGGGTCTACTAATCTGATAGATACCTGCCAGATAGAACTTTGTTCTTTTTGTGTTCTCAGCACTCACCCTGCAGAGCAGCTGTCCTCTGCCCACTGGCAAATGTCCAGACCCAGCCAGGCTCCCCCAACTTTCATCCATCCGTCCAGCCAGCCCACCATAGGTGAGACGCTGTGTGGGCATGGAGAATCCTTCCTGCGTTACTGCCACTGTTGAGGACCTGGAGGGAAGCAGCACTTACTGTGGGCCTACTGTGTGCTGAAAACATTCAATTATGTTCTCTTGCTTAGTCTTCCCAACAAGCCTGAAAGGTCGTGTCACTGCTCACTCCATTTTCCAGATTTGGAAACAGACTTGGAGAGGAAAGCAACTTTGTTCTGTCCCATTTTCAGCTTGGAGCTGGGGCCCAGTCTGATCTCCCGGTACAGATGGCGTGGGGGAGGCGTGGGGGGGCATGGGGGTGGTGGAGATTCCTGAGGCAATCTAGGCTTTCCTTGTCGGTACCTGGTCTCTGGGGCACCCTTGGCAGTGGGTGATTCATTCATTCATTCATTATATATATATATATATATATATATATATTTAAAAATTTTTTGAATCATAATTGATTATACATATTTTTAGGGTTCAACATTGACATATGTTGATAAAATCAATATTACTAGTATGTATATTGTTACAAATTGTACTTATTCTTTATGCCCCTTGTCCAATCTCTCCCTATCCCTTTGTCCTTCCCCCCTCCCCCCTCTGATAACCCTAGATTTCTTCTCTCCTTCTGAAAGAGTAATGGTTACTCTGTTGATTCGTTGCCTAGATGATCTGTCCAATGCTGAGAGGTGTGTTCAGTTCCCCCAATATTACTGTAGAGCAGATGCTTCTTCTGTCACTCTGGAATGGGCTTTGTGGAGAGAGACATCCTCTTGTTTTCTGTGGTCTCTGCTGGTGACTCTCCTTGTGGCAATGCACTCCAGTGGCTGATGGGCCATCTGCGTAGTGGTTGTGCTGTCTAGCCACTTTCACGGCAGCCGTGGCTATTGTGGTGGCTGTGGTGGGCCGCCCACATGGAGGTGATGTCTTTGGCATGCTCCTTGGTACTGGCGGTGTGCCTGGTTGTGAGGGGGCAAAATATTTTTTAATTCTGGTAAAATACATATAAAACTCACCATCTTAACCATTTTATTTTATTTTATTTTTTTAAATGACGCATTCTTTCTTTCTTTCTTTCTTTCTTTATTTATTTTGTCTTTTTCGTGACCGGTAAGGGGATCGCAACCCCTGGTGTGGTGTCGCCTGCACCACGCTCACTGAGCGCACCGGCCATCCCTATATAGGACCCGAACCCACGGCGGGAGCGCCGCTGCGCTCCCAGCACCGCACTCTCCCGAGTGCGCCATGGGGCCGGCCCGTCATCTTAACCATTTTAAAAGTGTGCAATTCAGTGGCATTTAGTACATTCACAGTGTTGTGCAACCATCACCACTCTCTAGTTCCTGAGTATTTCTATTATCCCCAAAGGAAACTGTGTCTGTGAAGTCCAGTCGGCTCTCCGTATCCCTGGGTTCAACCAACTGTGGATCGAAAATATTAGGAAAAAAACTCCAATAACAATACAACAGTAAAAATAATATAAATAGAAAGGCAATACAGCCTAACAGCTATTTACATAGCATTTATGTTGTGTTGAGTATTATAAGTAATGTAAAGATGATCTAAAGTGTACAGGAGGATGTGTGTAGGTTGTATGCAAACACCACACTATTTTATATCAGGCACTTGAGCATCTTTGGCCTTTGATGTCCGAGGGGGGCTCTGGAACCAATCTCCCTCAGATACCAAGGGCCAACTGTAGTCACTCCCCATCCCCCGCTCCTGCCAGGCCCCGACAACCACTAATATACTTTCTATCTCTATGTATTTGCCTGTTCTGGATATTTTATATAAATGGAGTCATACAACATGCAGCCTTCTGCGTCTGGCTTCTTTTGCTTAGATAATCCATGTCATAGCATGTATCAGTACTTCATTCCTTTTTATGACTGAATAACATTTCATTGTACAGATGTACCATATTTTGTTTGTCCATTCATCGGTTGATGGACATTTGGGTTTCTTCCACCTTTTGGCTATTATGAGTAATGCTGCTACTTTCAGGTACAAGTTTTTGTGTGAACACACATTTTCATTTCTCTTGGGTCTATATCTAGGAGTGGAATTGCTGGATCATGCGGTAACACTACATTTAACATTTTGAGGAACTGCCACACTGTTTTCCAAAGGTGCTGCACCATTTTACATTCCCACCAGCAATGTATGAGGGTTCCAATTTCTCCACATTCTCATCAGCACTTGCTACTTTTCAGTTTTTTGATTAGCCATCCTAGTGGGTGTGAAGTGGTATTATCGTGGTTTTGATTTGCTCAGTATATATTTTGACCCCCTATTGTGTGCCAGGCACCATGCTAGGCACTGGGGAGACTGCAGAGAACAAAATAGACAAAGGCCCTGATTTTGTGGAAGTTCCATTCTCGTGGGATGACATAGGAGAGTGGAGTTAGGAAAGCAGGCAGCAAGACATTAATACCACTTGCTTGCAGCTGGGGAAACAGCAGAGCGAGTTCTTTGGGCCTCTTCTACTTCTCCTCATCTTGGCAGGGTGGAGCAAAGTTGCAAACTCAAAGGCCATATGGGGCATGGCTGAAGGGGCACATGTAACACACCTGTTTGTATGTGTGCATGCCTACGTGGGGGACAGGGAGACCATCTCTGTCACAAGGTACAGATGTTCCTCAGCACTGGCTTCTTACTGCCCAGTGGTCATGCTGACGTGGGCCTGTCTGTGCTCTGGATGGAAATAAAATTTTTACATGAAATCTTCCAATTTTTCAATGATGGCACAGACATTTTAAAGACATTGCCTGGGGGCCAGTTTTGGTGAGCTGGCCACTAGCCTGTGATTGTGACATGGATGATGTTTCTCAGATGCGGAGTCTCATCCACACGGTCAGGGTTTCTAGGGTCAGGCCTGGGAATCTGCTTTCTTAACAAGCTTCCTTCCCTACCCGCTCAGGTGGTCTGATGCACACTGGAGCTTGAGAAGCACCAGACAGGAGTCGTAAGGAAAGCAGCGTCCCGCTGGTGGAGGGCTGAGCGTGCAGGATCACATTCCCTGTTTGTGCTGGCCTGAGCACCCCATGGCCTGGTCCCAGTTTCTCAGAGCAAACCGCCAGCCACAGCACGTACTTCTGTGTGCCAGGAACAGGGGCGGGGTGGGGTGGAGAGGGGCCCTGCAGGAAGAGCGCCCCACCCCACCCACAGCCTCGCCCTGAATCTCCCCAGCTCCACTTGGTTGATGGCTGTTCCAATGGTTTTTGCCCTAGTGGACAGTGAGACTGCAAACCCTAATGCCTGTTGCTTTCTGGTGAACTTTCTCTGGATAGGAACACTTTGTCAGGGAGACGGCCCAAATAGAGATGTCAGATTCTACGAGAAGGCAGCCACAAGTCTGTGGACAGCCTGGGTGTTGACAGATGGGTATTAGGCAATATGTTTGTAGGTCTCTTGCTTAATTGTCACAACTGCAGTTAAAACTAGCAGTTCCCTGGCAGAGGTGTCGGTTCCGAAAATCCACAGGCTGTCCTTTAACAGCTGTGAAACACCCAGCCTCTGTAGATGTTTATGGCAGCTCGGGATGTTCCATGGGATTAGGATTCCAAACGAATATTTCCAGGTTCTGGTAGTTGAAGGACTCAGGGCAGGTTCCTGCACCGCTGTGTCCTCTGCTGGCTCTCAGACTGGTGAGGTGTTATGAAAGGAACAAATGTGTATGTTGGCAAAAAGAGCCAGGTGGAGGAAAATAGAATGGTGGAGTTCTTCTTCATGGGAATAATCATTAAAGCAATCCATCCCATTCACGCACCAGCCCCCAAACACTCAATCACATGTTACAGTTAAGGAGAGGACTTTGATTAATTTCCCCAACAGGAAATAACAAGGAATGAATTAATAAGCTGTGTTTCTATGTATGTTTCTATGCCTAAACGGTCTATTTAAGTAAAGTCTTTTGCATAGATTACTCTAAGCAAATATTTTTAGTTGCTAAGAACCATAATCACCATAAAATATAACTGTTGTAAAGCTTATAGTCACCTTAACACCTATAATAAAACACCAAACTTACAGAGATTACAGGCAATAGTAATAAGAGCTAATGTTTATGGAGCACTTACTATGCGCCAGGCAGGGTGCGAAGTGCTTCACTTGGATTATTTCACTCAATATTTACAGTCCTGTGAGATTTCATCCTCAAAACCACTCAACCAGGGAAGTAATATTACCATTTTACAGATGGGGAAACTGAACCTTAGAGAGGTTGAATGTGCTAGATGGTTTTTTTTTTTGTCTTTTTCCGTGTCCGGCAACGGATCGCAACCCTCAGTGTTGCACCCGCACCGGACCAGGGACCGGCAACGGGATCGCAACCCTCGGCGTTGATCCCGCACCTCGCTCAGCCAGTGAGCGGGAACCGGTCTGTATGTGGGATCCGAACCCTCGGCGGGAGCGCCGCCGCACTTCCCAAGCAGCGCACTGTAGCAGTGCGCCACCGGGCCGGCCCCATGCTAGATGTTTTAATGGTTTATATCATTAAATCCTTGGGTCAACCCTGTGAGATTGCCCATCCCAAAAGCCCTATGGGAAAGTATTATCACCTTTTTATGGATGGGGGAACTGAAGTGTCAGGGCGTTAGATACACCACAGTCACATAGCCATTAGGTCGAGGAGATGAGATTTGAACCCAGGGAGATGTGACTCCAGCACCCAGCCTTTAACCTTTAAGTTATATCGGGCAAGTTTACCCCAACAAAGCACAGGTCAGAGAGACAGACACATGCGAGTATGTTCATTGTGTCAGTGCTTGTAAAGGGAAAAAAGCTGGCAACAATCTAAATGTCCATCAATGGGGGAAGGTCACACAAGTTAGGGTGCATGCATTCCAGATGGGGCATGCAAATATTAAAAGGAATGAGGTGGATCTTGTACGTGCTGTTTTGGAAAGATATACATGATACAGGGAGTGAGAAAGGCTAGTTTGCTAAATAATATGCATAGCGTAATGCCATGTAGAACTACGAGGTTTGTTGTATTGTATCAACCAGGGGCACACTTGTATTGGGTAATTTGAGAGGAGCTTAATAAAAGGGATATTTATAGAGTTGTGGGCAGGATATAGGGAAACTGCCAGGCTCGGTGCAGTACCCCTGTGGGGCATAACACTGGGGTCTCCATTACCACTGCTGGAAACTAGAGACAGCAAGAGCAGTGTAGGGGAGCCACCTCAGAGGAGTTGAGGGACACAGTCAGCCCACTGAGACAGCCAGGGAAGGAGATGGAAGTCAGCGCCCTCACCTCCCCCTCCTGCCTCCTGCCCATCTCCACCTGGGAGCCAGAGGCAAAGGAGCTGCTGCTGCAGGTCAGTCTCCCAGGGCATGGGGAGGGTGGGGATGTGCCGAGAGGGGCCTGGAGGGCCAGGGGGGAATTTCCAGCACATCAGTACTCAAATACATCTTTGTAAGTGCCTAGAAAAAGGATCTGAAAGGATCGATATATCCAACCATTAAGAGAGGATTCCTCTGGGTAGCAGGTAGGGAAACTTTCACTTTTTACCTTAAATTTTATGTTGTTTGAATTACAACAAAAAGGAGGCCCAGCTTGGAATGAAACCACACTGTCAGCCCTGATTCTTTTCCTGTTTCTGAGCCCTGCCACTGCGAAGGAGTAGTACGGGCAACACAGCCACCCCCGTGCAGTATGATGCCAGGGCTCTCCCACGGACGGGGCATGCTCCATCCCACCGAACCTGGGCGCACCTTTGAAACTGCTTCCATTGGTCAAGCGCTGTGGAAGTGATGCTGTGTGATTTCCGAGGCTAGATCATAAAAGGTGACATGGCTTCTGCCTGTCTCTGGGAACATGTGCCTTCAGAGCTCTGAGCCAACATGGAAGAAGTCTGTCTACCCTGAAGCCGCCATGCTGGGGAGACCATGTGGAGGGGCACACAGAAGTGCAGAGGGATGCCCAGGAGCTCAGCTGAGGCAGCCCCCAGCCCAGGCCGCACACATGTGAGTGTGTAGGCCTTCCAGATGGCCCGGCCCCAGCCACTGTGAAACTGTGATCCCAGGAGAGACCCCCAGCCGGGATCCCCCAGTTGAGCAGCCCCCAAATCCTGACTCTTAGGTGAGGGATAATGAACGATAACTGTCGTTTTAGCAGCTGAGTTTAGGGGTGATCTGTTACTCAGGAATAGGTCCAATACCAGCTGGGAGGAAGTGCGAGGACTGATCTCCAGAGTGCATCCTGAAGTTCCACGCAGACGCATTTAAAAGGAAGAGTGGAGAAGATCCTCTTCATTGGTTCCTCACCCCGGACCCGGGAATTCAGGAGCATTTTGTCCTTCATGCTCACGTGTCCTCTCCCCGCCTGTCTTAGGGACTTCTACCCTGCCAGGGTCTGTTCTTAATGTCCCTCCCTGTCACCTGGTCTCCTTTCGGAGTGTCCGCTCCGAGTCCTGCTGCCTGGGAGCTCCCAGAGGATCCTGGCCCACAGTGCTTTGGGAGCCTGGACTTGGAGACTTTTCTGGCTCTCTGTAGTTTTGCAGTGGATGTTGGGCACTGTGTGTCCAGAAAGGATTCCCTACCCCCTGGCCTTTGAACCAGCACCTCCCACCACTCTTACAAGAAACTGAATGGGAACTACGGATCTCTCTCCTTGCCCACTGTCGGCTGGCCAGGAGAGCACTGACCCTGTTGACCCAACAGGCCAGTCAGAGTCCTCTTCTGGAAATTTCAAACTTGGGAGCACACAGAGAGAGGGCAGTTTGTTTCTCTGTAGGGGCTGAAAGTAGCTTCAGAGCTGCTAGAAGCCAGGTTTCACTTTATGTGTGGAAGAAATCAGTCTGCAGTAGATGAGAATAAATCAAGCCTAGAGGAAAACAGGGACTGAAGGACAAGAAGGGGGGTCCAGAGGTACACTCGTTCCTGATGCCTGTCTCCGAGGCCCACCTCATTGTCGTTCTGTGACCTGGTTACCCAAGCTCAATGCAGTCTTCTTTACCTGGTTGGTCTCAAGAGGCAGGGAGGTGTAGGAGTTAGGAGGAGCCGTGTGGCTGGGTTTTATTATATTTCCGGGTGGCTGGCCAGTACGGGGATCCAGATCCTTGACCTTGGTGTTACAACACTGCGCTTTAACCAACTGAGCAATAGGCCAGCCCCTCAGCTAGAAGAGTCTTGATCAAGACAAAACCTTCCATGGTTGCCTCTGGGTTAAAATGTTCCTAAGCACCCCTATGTCTCAGGAACAGAAGAGTACCAAGTCACAGAGGTGTGCCGGGAAGTGTCAATCAGGAGTGTTTTCCCAGGCCACACTCTGGCATCTGCCACCCATCACTGGACTGTCCTGTTCCCACACAGGGGAGGGTGCAGTGTCTGTGGCTCATCTCCCTGTCCTTCGGCCCACTCACGTCTGCCCTTGGATTTGGAAACCAGACCCCCTCCTTCTTGGGTATTGGCCTGGGCAGCACCTGTGCTTGCCTGGGTCTCTGCACCCACAGGAGCCCACAGGCGAGGTTGGCTTTTGCAGGAGTGGGCGGAAAATAGTCACTCGGGATGTTTGTTCTGGTTTCTTTCTCACTCTGTCAGCTGATCTGGGTACTTGGCCTCTGTTAAATATCTGTGCTCACCAACAGCCAGGTAGCTGAGTTAGAGCAATGAAAGAACTTCCGGGAAGAAAGAGAATGGGAGGAAATTCAACTCAGTGGGGATTTGCTGGGGAACCTACTATGTGCACATCATGTGGAAGAAATAGGAACTGACAGAGGCACTCGTTATAGGCAGTGGCTAGTGAACAGCTCCCACAGGAGAATCTCCTTCTACTCCCATACTCACCTCTGCTGCCACTTCTAACTTCCAGGAGGAGCATGGGGTATTTATTCTTCTGGGCTTGGGGCATGCTGGGAGGGAAGGGAGGCAGAGGCAAGGCTGGAGAGCAACCAAAAATAAGAGGCATAAGAGGCAAAAGCTGAGGCCAAAATGGCAATCCCAGAAGGACCAGATGATCCAATTGGTGGCCTGGGAGCTCCAGGCCAGTTCCAGGTGTGGATCTGATTAGAAGGAGCAGGATGGTGGAAGGGCCAGAGGCCAACCTAGGAGCCAGCCTGGGAGAGCAGGAGCCCAGGAGACCTCAGCAGAAGACGCTGTCCAGGCAGCCTGGCTGTTCCTTGAAATATTCTGGAATGCCTAGAATGCATTCTCTTTCTCTTTAGGCACAATAGTCCGTGGGCCGACAGTGTCAAAAGTCAATCTTTCCAAACCTTGTTGCCCAGTGGAGAGGGAGTGACTCATGTTCTATTTTGCAGATGCCCAGGGAGGAGTGGGGCAGTCTACAGGGGTCTGAATGCTCTTGTGGGCTGCTGGGCTGGGGCAGGGCTTGGCTTTTGCTTAGGAGACTCCCAAATTTGGCTCATAACCACATGAGGGGTATAACATTCTTCATTTCTTAGGGAAGCTGAGATGAGTGAAGGCCACTTAACTAGTGTTCGAATATTTGGGTTGGGCTAGTTGATCTTGAAGTTCCCTTTCCTTTTATCCATTCGTTCATTCATTCATTCATTCATTCATCATGAATCATGATTCGTCATCATCATTTGTTTGTCCATTCATTCATTCAACATCTTTTAAGCTCCTGTGTGCAAAGCACTGTGCTAGGCTCAAAGCTCCCATCCCTGGGTGCTTTACCTGCATCACGGACCACCTCATTTAACTCTCGGTATAGTTCTATAAGGTAGGTCCTCAATTCTACGCTGACAACTCACGAGTCTGTGTTACTCGTTTATTCAGAAAGGTTCCTTGGATGCCCACCATGTTCCAGGCACATTTCTAGGTGCTGGGGACAGGACCAACTCCCTGATCTTATGGTGCTTGCTTACTGGGGAGAGAAGTGGGCAGGGAACAAACACATACATGAGAGCATTTCAGGTAGTGTTAAGTGTGACAATGAGAGCAACAGAGGGTGGTGCTGTGGGGCCAGGGGGAGGCTGTTGACACCCACATCTCCTGGGCCTCTGCCTGTCTTCCTGGATGCTAAGAAGGAAGGTAGAACACTGGGGCCCTGCTGAGTGGAACTTTCAGGCTAGTCAAAGTGTGAACTGGGCTAGGAGATGTGAGAACCCACTTGTAGTGCTCTGCCAAGGTGGTGACAGGTTATAATTTATTACAGTAAATTCCAGAAGCATGAAGCACTTGGCTGGTTCTGGAGGTTGGCTGGTGTCACAGGGCTTGTGCTACAAAAAGCATGCATTGTGGGTCAGTTTGGGGTCATCAGCCCTTCTGAATACATTTTGGTGACTTTTTTTTTTAAACTTCTGTTTTATTTTTAAAAAGGCAAAATATGCACACAATACTAGATTTGAGAGATATAAAATAGTGTACATTGCAAAGTAAGTGTCCTGTCCCTGGTCTTAGGCCCCACCCCCACTCCACCCCCACCCCCACCCCCGGCCATGGGAGCATCTCTGTTTATTCACCTAACCTGGCCACAGGTGCCTGCTTCCGGGTGCACACCTAGCGCTGAAACCAGAGCTGAGCCCTCCAGAGGGAAGTGGCAGGTCGCTTCACCGCCACCATCACCACCCCACAGCGCCTCCGTCTCTTCCCGGGAGAGGGGCCTTCTCCTCCTTCCGCAGCCCGCTGATGTCCCCGTCCCGCCAACACGCCTTTACACTCGCTGAAGCCCCACTGAATGTTATCGGTTAGGTTAGGTTCCTGCAGAGTTCACTGCCCATTCCCACCACAGGGGTTGCCTCTCATATAACGCCTGTCGGCATCCCAGCCAAGATCACATCGGAAAAACCAACCCTCCAACGCGGAACTCTTTATAGTTTATAAATCACTTTTACATCCAATATGTCATTCTACTCTTACCACAGTCCAGCCTGAGGCCCACAGAGTGGAAGGAATCACCTGGGCCACACAGCTGATCAGACCATGGCACATACACAGCCCAGTATGTAGTCAACAAAACCTTACTGCGGGCCTGTTGTGTGCTGGGTGTGGTCCCCAACCTCAAGAAGCTCATGCCCACCTTGCTAAGTGCCTTGAGGATAGGAGCCATGTCTCCACCTGTGCATCAAGTGCCTCCCTCCCCCCAGGGCAGA
>NW_007727396.1:272214-291938 GCF_000696425.1 Galeopterus variegatus
CACCCCCACCCCCCAGGCCACTGCCCCATCTAGGTTCAGGTAACCTCGAGGGATCTACATGGCTCCTGTGTTGGTCCATGGGCATCCTGCATACTTGCATGTGGATTGACACTTTTCAAATTTTATAGCCTTAACTGTCCCCTTCTGCCAAAAAACATGCCCTCTACCTGGAGAGAAGGCTCAGGGGAGGATCCCAGGGAGGGAGGTCCTGTTTACACAGCGGCAGCATCCCCACGTGGCTGAGAGCATGGGTTTGCAGTCAGCAGGCCTAGACACAAATCCTGCCTCCCTCTCTTTCTAACTGAATGACTTGTGCAAGTGCAGGGACCTCCCCAGTAATTGTCGCTCTATGGAGACATGTAAGGATTATGCGAGCTGATGCACCTGGGCCTGAGCCTGGCCCGGAGCTAAGCAGCAAAAAGGGGTTGCTGTAATTACCCCTGAGAGAGTTCCAGGCATCCCCGGAGCCCACAGTTGTATGCAGATGTGCACTCAGGTCAACAAGTGTTCTTATTAGGGTGTGGAAGTCACAGAAAGGTCACCTGTAACCTGTGTATGTTTGTCAGAGTGGTGCTGGGGGTAGAAGTTGAAGGCCAGTTATACCAATTTCTCTTAGGTGGGTCGTAGGTTCTAATTCTACTCCCGCCGCCCATGCCCCGTCTGATTTTGAGCATGTCATTTAGCATCTCTGGGCCTCAGCTTCCTCATCTATTAGATGATAGGGATGGTCATGGCCATCTTTAGGTCCCTACTGCCCTCACATGCCGGGAGGGTAAGCTTTGCCTCAGGAAGGTAAGCTGAGTATGTGCCCTCATGGCTCTGGCCTTCAGGGAAGGAAACTGAGTCAGAAGTCACCTTGCCCCTGCACACCAGTGTAAGGAACAAGGGGCTCTAACTCAGCTTTTTCCAGCCACATTCTCAACGCTCTCTTTTCCCTTGTGTTTTCTATAATCCCTTTTCCAATTTAGTTCCCCAGGAAAGGTCTGCATTCCCTAGGCCCTCGCTTAGCCTGTGGAAGGTTCCAAGAGCTGCGGCAAGGCCAGATTCTGAAGAAGTTGAGTCACGGATGTAAGGATTGTCTGGGCTCAGGAGGGACAGGAACAAACATGCCCAGATGGTTCTTTGGGGGCGGGGGTGGGGGGATGGGGGAACAAAAGCCACCATGCCAAATCTCTGACCTAGTACCTGTCACTCTAGAGCTTGGCTCCAGGTGTCTGTTGTCAAGAAAGGAGAGGGCTGCTATGAAAATAAACCCTCTGCAGCTGGCAGCTGCGTGATGCTGGCCCCAGCTGTGTTCACAGGCAACGGGCAGACCAGAACACGTGTTTGACAGAGTTTGTGTTTGTCAAGGCAGTGAAGAGGAAACTTCCTGGCCGACAAGAAAAACTCAGTAACGCCTCCAGGAAGTGGAGCACCATGGCGAACTACCTCTTTCAGCTGGCGTGACATGAAGCCACATTTGAAGGAGCTTTATTGTGACTGTTCCTGCAGAATGAAATTCACTGGAGGATCTGGGAAAGTGCTCTGCAGAGAACAAGGAACTTAACTGTTCATGCGTATTTTCCGGGCACAGAGGAGAGTTCAGAAAGCAAAGACAACATGTTGGTGGTGTGTCCTACCTACTTTGGTCATTCTGTGCTCACACCTATTCCCCAGGTAGGCCGCAACTCCTAGTAGCCCCCGCTGCCTCCCCCACCCGAGCCCAACGCCTTACTCATGGTCCCAGGCCTCATGGAGAACAGGGCATTGAATGCTCGTTGTTAAGGACATTCAGGAGGAGAAGCCGGAGTGTGACTTTGTGGGAGGCTGAGCTCCTCCAGAGGGAAGAGCGGGAGCCCCCTGGCCGCTGCCCTCCTGACATGCAATGTCCCCATCCTGTGCATCTAGGTGTGGACATCTCTGCCCAGCCTGCAAACCCTCGGGAGAGAAGATACCCTGATGCTGAGCCCACGTGGCCTCTCCCGCCAGACCACATGTGCTTCCTGCTGAAATGTGAGGGGACCCTGTGCCAGAGACAGCAAGCCCATCCTGACATCTTTGGTGCTTTCGTTTTGTTCTGGTTGCTTTGGGGCAGCTGTCCCTCTGCCAGTTTTCTTCTGGGAAAATAAAGCCTTTCCTCCTGGAAAGGTTCCTGGAGACCAGCCGGCCTGGCCAGGGCAGGGCAGTCCTGCAGGCGGCTGACTTGCCTGGGGCTCCCTCCCTGCCCACAGAGCTGAGCCTGCATGCCTGTCCCCCAGCCCCGGGGTGGGAAGGAGTGAGGGAAGGGCTCGGGACCAGCTGGCTTCAGCCTTCGCTGATGTGTTAGTGGGGCCCCTTTCTACCCTTTCCAGGGGGAGGATGTCTTTATAACATCATGGTTGTCTGAACAATGGCCCCTCAAAGATGCCGATGTCTGTCTCTGGAATCTTAACGGTATACGGAACTTGGCAGATGCCATTAAGTTAAGGATCTTGAGATGGGACGATTTCTCTGGATTATCTGGTGGGCAGATGTAACCACTAAGGTTCTTATAAAAGGGAGGCAGGAGGTCAGAGAGGAGAGAAGATGCTTTGCTCCTGGCTTTGAAGACGGAGGAGGGGCATGAGTGCTGGCAGCTCTAGAAGCTGCAAAAGGCCAGGAAACAGGGTCTCCCCTAGAACCTCCAGGAGGAACGCAGCACTGTCGATTTTAGTCTTCCGACCTCCAGAACTATAAAAGGATAAATGTCTATTGCTTAAAGCCACTAAATTTGTGGTAATTTTACAACAGCAGCAGGAAACAAATACAAACAGGAAGAAATTCATGGCTCCTCCTGTGATCGTTTCCATTGTATTGTTTTTGTTTTTAGCATCTATTGATCAACAGAATACGTGATGACAAATAAGCCACCTTGAGCCTGATTTCAGACCCAGACTGTCTGGGTTCATCGCTGCTCTATCACTTAAAGCCATGTGACCTTGGGCAACTTTTTGCCTCAGTGGTCTCACCTGTAAGTAGGAATAATGTTAAATACCTACCTTATGTTATTGTGAGGATTAAATAGCTTAACATGCAGAAAGCATCTGAAAAAAATGCCTGGCATACTGTAAGTGCTATGAAAGTGATTATGCTCATTATTATTTTTATTAAAACATAGAATAGTTCTGAGAGACATATTACTTGTGTTCATTCAGTGGACATGTACAGGGCTGGCCATTTAGCTCAGCTGGTTAAGCATGGTGTTGGAGGTCCAGGTTTCAAATCCTGTACCAGCCAGCTGCCCCCCCCGCCAAAAAAATTACAGTGGACACTGTATGAATAATTTTTGGTCCTGCTTTGCTTCACTATACTTCTGTTTTTTAATATGTCCCAAGAATGCCTCGCCTTGCAGAGAAGAAAGTATAAATGCTCACGTCAAATCAGTACAGATACACTGATTCTTTTCTAATGGATTCTCAGTCTGATCATGAAGCCCATTTCCTTAGACATTCATTAATACCATCAGCCAGACCCAAAAGATAAATCCCATTCTCAATCCAAGTTTTTTTTTTTTTATTAGGACTTTCCAAAGTGGACTGGGGTCTCCAAAACACTGGATGCAGAAACTATTTGTGCATGAACAACAGTTATTTTCGTTTCTTTGTTCAGGTATGCGACAGCAATATACCCAAACCTAGGCAATGGGTCACAACTAGTTTAAGCCGGTTATGGTAATCCCATTTATCTTTGCCAATTGGCTGGGTTTTGTAGTAAGCATGTGATCGGTTCTAGACAATTAGATGTCAGTAAAAGTCTGATGGTGGACTTCTGGGAAAGTTTTCCCTTCCTGATAAAAAGAAAGTATTTAGTTATGGTCCGTTCAGGAAGACAGATACCACTCCAGGTACTTCTATCAGGAAGAGGTTTAATATAGGAAATTAAGGGGTTACAAAACTGCTGAGAGGGCTGCGGGAACAAAAGTAAAGGCAAACTAGTCCTAGCTCTCAGGATGGCTGCTTCCTTTCAGAATCCGGGAGCTACAGAAACTGCAGGAGACCGCGATGAGGATCACAGCTGTGTGTAGACCAAAGCAGCTGAATTTCAGTCAAACTCCTAGAAGCCACTACCGGATCTCATGTTTGCTTCCTATTCCTTCTTCCAAACCTTGCAGAAGTGCCTCTCATTGGTGGAATCTAACACTGATTCCTGCTAACAAGGAATTCAGGGATCTGTAGTTTCCAGGCTTTCAGCCTCTACGGTAGAAGGAACGCATGGGAATGGTGCTGAGTTACCAAAGACAATATGGCACAAAGAGAGACCCCTTCTCTTCCTACTTTTGCACTTGAAAAAAATCAGGGCGAGAAGTGTGGACTGATTTAGTCAATCTTGTGACTATAAAGGGAAGGATTTATTCACTCACTCACTCATTCCCTCTTTCTCTCATTCACTTATTTGTTCAACACTGTCTATGGAGGATCATCCTAGGCAGAAGCATTGGCCTTTGATTCTCACTAGCCAGCTCATTGGCTGCACTGCTGGACTTTTTGAACACTTTTTCTTTGTTGCTGGATACCAGTCTTAGCATTTTATATGCATTATCCTATTTCATTCTCATGCATACCAAGTGATTACACACATATATATTCTTTACTTGGAGGATAATAGGAGTACTGACATATATTGTGTATTCACTATGCTCCAGGCACTGTTTTGAACTCTTTACACATTTTAACTCATTTAATTCTTCCAACAGCCCTGGAGGTAGGTTCTAGAATCATCACCCTCTTCATTTGGATGAGAAAACTGAGGCAGAGAGAAGTGAAGCTACTTGCCTAGGGTCACCAACTAGGAGGTGTTGGAGCTGAGATTTAAATCTAGGCAGTTTGGTATCAGAGCCTATGAATTTAATCACTACTCTTATGCTGGAAGCTAATGCCAGTGGCTGCCTTTGGAGGAGAGGGGCATTGCGGGCCAAGTTATGTTGGTGATTTACTTTACTGCATATTCTTTTGTATTGTTTGACTTTTTTCTAAAGACAAAGGCATTTCCAAGCGGGGAGAAGAGTGTTTATCTCGCAACCCCCTATTTATCCTTTAAAACCCAGCTCCTCCTGGAAGCCTTTCTTGAGCCTCTTCCCAGATCTTCTGGTTTGCTTCGTCTCCATGTCTATACCAAGTACCTGATATATAATTGGTTCCCAGGAAGTGTCGACTAAATGAACATCCCCCAAAAGCTACCCCTGGTCTTTCTATTCTCTCCTCCCTTGTCTGACATTGTCTGCCAGACAATTCTTCCTAAAATGCCACCTTCTCCATATTATTCCCTGCTTAAAAGCTTCCATTGAGACAGCCTTCGGAAGGCTGCCCATTTTTACTCTAAGCCTCAGCAAGTGTGTTCTCCTCCGGCGCCTATGAACTGGGTCTCTAACACCACAATTTAGCATGTGATCTGTTTGCGATTGTCTCTATGTTTTATATAGCTATATTGTTTGATGTAGTTTTTAATAAGTAGGTTTAGCCTTTTGATAATAAAGAGAAACAAAAATAACCATATATTTTGAGAAATGATTTTCTAAGTATTTAATGGAATCATTTTGTAAAGCATCTGGCACAGAGCCAGGTCCGTAGGACACACTCAATACACACTAACTTCCATCCGCTCTGCCATCATCCTGATCCAGGGTCCGCCCTGGATTATTTCTAACATCTCCTGCCTGTTCTTCCTCTTCCCCCCTTTCTTGTGTCTGGCCCTCCTCTCCTTCCACTCTCTTTCCTTCTCTTCCATGACTCCACTCTTTCCTCTCCATGCTCTCCAGGCTTTCCACCTCCTTCTCAGACAGAGCTTTCACTGTCTCTTTTTCTTGATCCTCTTCCTCCCACCTCTCATTTTGAAAATATTTATTCCCTACATTTTCACCCTTACTCTTTTCCTTTCTTATTGTCTTTACTTTCTTTGGGCAAAAGGTATCCACATCCCCATTCCTTCACTAAAGTGCACGGATGACTCTTAACTATGTCTTCCAACAAACCCCTCTTGTGAGCTGCACCGTCACGCGTGCAGGTGCCCGCTGGTCATGGCTACCTGACTGTTCTGCGGCACTGCAAGCTCAACCGGTACAAATGCAGCTCCTCAGTTTGCTTCCCAAACTTGCTCCTGCTCCAGCTTCCCTGACCCAATGAATGGCATTAGCCTCTACTCGGTAGCCAAGCCAAAAACCTCAGCCAACTTTGAGTCCTTCTCTCTCACTCGTGACATGTAATCAGATATCAAGTCCCCCTAGGAGATTTCCTTCATAACCTTGGAGGTCAGGGAGGCTTTCTAAATATGATCCCAAATCCAGAAGCCGTAAAAGAAAAGTTTGATAAATTCAACCATATAAAAATTAAAAAGTTCCATTATGGCATAAAACCAAACTAAACCCAAACAAAACAAACAAGCAAGCAAACAAACAAAATAAAACTCCATTAACAAGTAACTAACTGGGAAAAGCCAATTGCAACCCATATCACAGACACAGAAATCATCACCCTAATATACAGGCTGGCAATAATGTCTGAAAATGCTGAGTGTATTACTTTACTTTTAACAGATTGAACCTACTTGATTACTTCTTTTAGAAAAAAATTTTTTTTTTTTTAAAGATGACTGATAAGGGGATCTTAACCCTTGACTTTGGTGTTGTCAGCACCACACTTTCCCAAGTGAGCCAACCAACCATCCCTATATAGGGATCTGAACCCGTGGCCTTGGTGTTATCAGCACCACACTCTCCCAAGTGAGCCATGGGCTGGCCCTAGAAATATTTTTAAAATAAGAAAAAAGATTTTTATATATTTACCCACCACTTTCAATGCTCTTTATTCCTTTGTGTAGATCCACATTTCCATCTGGGATCATTATTCTCCTGTCCGAGAGGCTTTCTTTAACATTTCTTATAGTGCAGGTCTGCTGTTGATGAATTCTTTCAGCTTTTGTATGCCTGAAAAAGTCTTTATTTTACCTTTAATTTTAAAATGTATTTTCTCTGGGTATAGGCTGACAGTTTTTTCCCCCTTGCACTGTCTTCTGATTTGCTATGTTTCCAATGAGAAATCCGCTGTTGCTGTAATCTTCTTTCTTCTATGAGTAATGTCTCTTTTTCCTCGGCTACTTTTAAGACTTTCTTTTTATCATAGGTATGATGTCCCTCAGTGCTCTTTCATGTTTCCTCTGCTTTGGGTTTGTTAAGCTTCTTGGATCTGTAGGTTTATAGTTTTCATCAAATTAAGAAAAATTTGGTCATTATTTCTTCAGGTATTTTCTGCCCCAACTCTATCTATCTTCTCCTTCCGGGACTTAAATTATACACATATTAAGCCACTTGATGTTATCCCACAACTCATTGATGCTCTGTTAATTTTTTCCATTTTTTTCCCTTCTGTCATTCATTTTGAATAGTTTCTATTGCTATATTTTCAAATTAACTAACATTACTTTTCTGCAGTGTCTAAATGCTATTAATGCCATCCAATGTATTTTTCATTTCAGACGTTGTATATTTCATCTTTCTCTAGAAGGTGAATTTGGGTCTTTTATATTTCAGTACTACTTCTAGTATGCTCATGCTTTCCTCTACCTTCTTGAACATATGGTCTATATGAATAATAGCTGTTCTAACATCCTTGCCTTCTAACTCTATCATCTGTGTCATTTCTGGGTCTGTTGATTTTTTTCCTTACATATTTTGGATCATGTTTTCTTGATATTTTGGATGCCCAGTATTTTGAGGCATTGTGAATTTTTCATTGTTGGGTGCTAGAGTTTTTTTGTATTCCTTTAAATATTTTTAGGCTTTGTTCTGGGATGCAGTTAAGTCACTTGAAAATATTCGATCCTCTTAAGGCTGGATTTTAAGCTTTGTTTGGTGTGTCCAGAACAACCTGAGTCTTGATCTAACTTTGCCACACTACTGAGGAAATACCCTTCTGAGGACTCCACTCAGTGCCCTTTGCATTAGGAAGTCTTTCCACTCTGGCTAGTGGAAACATGAACTATTCCTGGCTCTGTGTGAGCTCTGGGGATTATTCTGACTGATCCTTTTTGGTGGCCTTTCCCAGACCTTAGGTAGTTTCCAAACCTGTGTGCACTAATTGGTACTTATTAAAAACCAGGGGAGAGCCCTCCTCAGATCCCTGGGGCTTTCTCTCTGTGGGACTGTCCTTTCAAGTACTCTGCCCCATGAATTCTAGCCATGTTGGCCTCCCTAAACCTGAACTCTGTTTTCTCAACTCAAGAAGACTATCAGGCTCTCTTTGGGAACTCCCTGTATGTTTGGCAGCCTGAAAATTCTCTTCAGGTAGTGAGCTGGGAAAATCACAGGACTCACCTTGTTTGTTTCCTTTCTCTGTGTTAGCTATTGTCAGTGTCTTAATAGCATTGTTTTATGTATTTTGTTTACATTTTTAGTTGTTTAGGGCAGGAGGGTAAATCTGTCCCTGTGACTCCATCCCAGCTAGAAGCTGAAGTCCTTGATTACTTCTTTGGTGTATTCTAAAGGTGTAGATTTATTCTGTGAAAGTTGGTGGCACAAATAATTGGAGGCAGTGCATCATAGAGGCATGTGCCTATGCGGAATTGACAGTTGTGTCAACCTGGATGACACACAGGATGGATGGATCACAGGATACCCAGATATCTGGTTAAATCATATTTCTGGGTTTGTCTGTGAGGGTGTTTCCAGAAAAGATTAACATTTGAATTGGTGAGCAGAATAATTGAATTGACCTCCCCAGTGTGGATGGGAATCATCTAATCTGTTGAGGGTATGAATAGAGTAAAGAAATGGAAAGGGGGATGATTCTTCCCACTTGATGAGCTGGATGTCAATCTTCTGTCCTTGGCACTCCTGATTCTCAGGCCTTTAGATCCAGACTGGAATCTATACCATCCATTCTCCAGCTTTCAGGCCTTCAAACCACACCATTAGCTTTCCTGGGTCTCCAGCTTGCAGACAGGAGATCGTGGACTTCTCGGTCTCCATAGTTCCATAAGCTAATGCCTAATAATAAATCTCCTTATATTTATATTGGCTCTGTTTCTCTGGATAATCCTAATATGATAAACCACGCTCATTTCAATTTTGCACAGCAATTGTTAATGATGGATAGCACATCAAACATATCATGTAACACCATTAATTAGAATGTGTATTGTGACATAATATTTATAAACCAATTATTATGTATTTTCACATCTTATGACATCCCTATATCAAAAACTGCTAGAAGGCTGGCTAGTTAGCTCAGTTGGTTAGAGTGCAACCTTATAACAAAAACTTCTAGAAACTGATTTTTTTAAGAAAGGGCCTACAGCCCATATGAAAACTAGGTAAAGAATATGAACAAATAGTTCACAGAAAGGAAATACAACTGGCTCATAAATACATGAAAAAATTTCTCACCCACATTCATAATAAGAGAAATGTAATTGAAAACTATGAAATGCCATTTTTCACCCATCAGACTGGCAATAATCCAAAAGTTTGATAACATAGTCTATTGGTGAACCTGGGGAAACAGACACTCTCATGTACTGCTAGTGGTTGTACATATGAATTGTACTCGTATAAGCTGGTATGACCCCTATGGAGGGCAATTTGGTGATACTATAAAAATTACCAAAGTACATGTTCCTGACCTGTGGGTGGGTTCCAACCCACCTCTTAGAATCTATCCTACAGAAATTCCTGTACACATGGAAAATGATGAAGGGTATTTTTTGAGGTGGTGTCCCTAATAGAAATAGATTGGGAAAAACTCCAGTGTTAATCAACAGGGGACTGGTTAAATAAATTTTGGTACATTCATACAATGGAATATCATGCAAATGTCAAAAAAGACAGCGTTGTTTTCTATGTATTATAAAGATCTTCAAGGTATAATATAAGGTAAAAAAAAAAAAAGGCAAAGTGTAAAATGTGTATAGAATTGAATAAAAAAAAGAGAGAAGTAATAGATATTCATTTTTGTTTATTTATGCCTAAAGAAATTGGGAAAACACACTAAAAACTAACAACAAAGGTTAGCTGCCACAGGTTTGGGGAACAGGGGTGGGAACAAAGCTCTCCATGGAATACTTTTTAATATTATTTTTATTTTTAACCAAGAGAAAGTGTTTTCTCTTAAATTTTAAATTAAAAAATGCTTCTGGGCCACCTGCTCCCCTGCATCCCACTACCACGATCATTATTAACTCTTACCCAAAGTATTAAAAGAGCCCCTGGCTGTCCATTCTGCTCCTGTCCAGCTCAGGCCCCTTTAAGTGGACCGGGGTCGGGGATCCTGAAGTTCCCTCCGAGATGACATGAAAAGCCGGGGGGAGTCCGCCTGGCTTTGCCATCATTTCTGCTCACTTCCTATTTGCCAGCTCTGCCGCTCCTGGCTTTGGCGTTCACCTTTCCTTAACCTTCCCTGCCCTCCCAACCTCCTCTTTTGGCCTCTACTCTGTGATAACCTCCTTCCGCCATCCCCCTGGACCGATGAGCCCGTTTGGGGGCTGCTAGCTCTGACCCCCAGCACAGCGACAGACACCACCTGTGGTGCCCGCCCTTTGGCTGTTGAGACCGCTTGTCCTCTGCTTGCATCAGTTCTGGGATTCTCCCTGTGCTCACATGACAGGGAGGGGCCTGGCCACCAGACTGAACGACGTCCACATCCCCATGCCACCGCCCTGCGCTGCTCATGAAACACAGCTCCCCACCTGTCACTCCCTCGACGGCTCTCGGTTCTGCCCATGCCTAAGGATGGAGTGCAGGCTGCTGCACGACACATACGAGGTCCATCTCCACCAGTCCTTCCCTCTCATCCGGCCACTCCCCGTTAGGTATGCTACGCTCCAGTCATGCTGGGCAGAACTCTCGAGAACAGTCGAGTGCTTTCCTAAGTCTGTTCTTTGCTGAGGCTGTTCTCTGTCCTGGAATGCCTTTCTTCCTCACGAAGTCATCAGTGTCTCTGGTACCTTCATACGTGAATGCAGGTGTATGACTTGTGTGCATTTACCTGTGTATTCATGTGTTCCCTTACGGGAGCAGGTATAAACACGGGATAAACACACTCACGTTGTCTTCTAAGCTACATTGCTAAGTGTGGTCTCCCTTGCTTTATGTTGTGCTCCGGGAGGGCAAGAACTGTGCATTAGCCAGGACCTTAAATTTAGACAACTGTGGGAGACAAAAGTGCAATTCAGACTGGTTTAGGGACCTACTAGGGAAGGGTTTTGCGTGAAGGGCTGAGTTCATGGTTGGTCCAGGCCAGGTCTGGTGCCACCCCTGGATAGATCCACTAGGACAGGGTGTCAGAGCCTCTTCCATGGTGACCATAGAGATGATGACGGGGGCAGAAAATGGGAAGGGACGTTCCCAGAAGGAGGGGAGGGGTGTGGGGTGTGGCTTCCAGACACCCGCCTGGCTGCTGCTGCCCCCGGTCTGAGTGAACGGTGCCTCTCGTCCTTTGAAGAAATAGTCCCAGTCCACCGGAGCTGCCAATCACAGAACTCCACCCCCAGAGGTGGGCCCAAGGCTCAAGATAAGCCAATCAGCTCTCTGCCTGAGAACCGACTCCGAGGAAAGACATTCCAAAGGCCCTGGAACCACCACATCGATGGCCGCCTTGTGGGGTCCTCAGCCACTGCTTCCATCTCGCGGCCTTCAGGAGATGCTTCTCGATCTCCAAACAGACGTGACCACTTCCTGCCTTGTAGCATTTTGTTCAGACCCTTAATGTTTGTCTTTCTGACTTGTATACAGTTGTCAACTTATCTCCGTTCATTCAATCTTTACTCATCATTATTCACGCACTGATTATACGTGCCCAAGAAATTCCTCTTTTTGCACACGTTAGAATTGTATTTGCACACGTTAGAATTGTATTTCGTATTTCTTAGGTGGGAACGAAAACACCTGAGCTGGTAAGCCCCCCCGCCCCCGCCCCAGCAGAGCCAGCCGTCCCTCTCTCTTCTCTGGCGTGGCGGTGCTGGAGCCGCAGGAGGCCACGACCGCTCGCCACTGTCCCCGCTGCTCTGCCCTCGGCTTCACTGGGAGCAGCTGAGCGCAGGCACTGTCGCTTTTACGCAAAGCACCTGGGGGTGAGCTGAGGCCATGCCAAGCAGTCCATTAGTGTGGATGGAGCAGTTTCCTGTAGCCTGACTCTATTTCCAGGCTGGCTATCACTGACGTTTCCACCCAGAGAATCCTCTGCTTTCATCATAGTAAGACAGAGGGACAAATGTCTGAATGTCCCTGCCCAGAAGCCTGCACCGACTTCCCATGGACTCCAAGTTCCACACCCCCAACTGGGCAGCAGGGACCCTCCCCAGTTGTATGAGATTCCTGGGGCTACCGTAACAAAGTACCACAGACTGGGCGGCTTTAACAAGAAATACACGTTCTCTCACTGTTCTGGAGGCTGGAAGTTTGAGATCAAGGTGTTGGCAAGGTTGGTTCCTTCTGAGCGCAGAGAGGGGAATCTGTCCCAGGCCTCTCTCATAGCTTCTGGTGGGTTGCTGCAGTCTTTGGTGTTCCTGGCTGGTAGAAGCATCATCCTGATCTCTGCCTTTATCTTAGCATGGCTTCTCCTTTAGGGGCCTGTCTCTGTGTCCATATTTCTCCCTTTTATAAGGATACAGTCATATTAGATTAAGGCCCACCCTAATGATCTCATCTTAATCATCTACAAAGACCCTATTTCCAAATAAGGTCACATTCACAGCTACTTCAACATCTTCCTGGCGGACACAATTCAACCCAGCACACCAGCATGCCCCACCTGCCGCACTTGTCCTGCTGCTCCCTGGCATGCCGCTGTGTTCCCCAAATCCACAGCTATGTGCCCCTTGTACTTGGGCTGTTCTCTCAGCTGACTCCCTTCTGCCTTCCTCCCATGCTGAATGCTGAAACCCAAGTAGGTCCAACATTCAGACCAAACGCCACCTCCTCTTCCTTCAGAAAAGCTTTCCTGATTCCCCACCCAGATGTGACCACTTTCTGCTCCAAGCCCTTTGTCACTTTTTGTTCAGATCCCTTTTCTAGTATTTGTCATAGTCTTGTGTATTATCTGTTAATGAATCTTCATTCCTTCATTCAACATGAGTCAACATTTACTGAGAATGCTCGGCATACCAGGCACTCTGCTAGGCCCTGAAAATCCAAAAATCAAGTAGAACACCAACCCTGCAGAAGTTTCTACACGGAGCAATGGTCATGAACAGTAGTTACACTGGAATGAGGTATGGACCAGCAATGCCATATATGCAAAGGACAGAGGGAACTCTGAACCTGAGTCCATTAATCAATTGCATCTTGGGGTGCAGAGAGCCTTTTACTTGCTGGATGGTGTTAGAGGCTGTTTGGTAATTACATAGGGATAGAGTCAAGCAGCCCTTGTTCTGAACCCAGCTCTGCCACTTACAGTTACCTGTGACTAGCTGTGCCAGCCTCAGTCCCCTCATCTTTAAAATGGGTTGCTAATTTTACCAACCATACAGGGCTGCTCTGAGCATTTAGGGAGGAATGGATATAAAATGCTTAGCATAGTACCTAGCATTTAGTAGGTCCTCAATAAACATGAATTATTCATGATGCTCAATCTTCAAGGCTGGGTGCCTTTTGGAGAATGGGGGTGGTGAGGGAGGAAGACCTGGTGTGCAGCTGGAACATCAGGGCAAGCAGAAGTGTGGCATCCTCAGTGGGCAGTGGGGTGGGGTACACATGGAGAGGAAGAGAGACAGAGGGCAGGGGAAGGCAGAGAGCCTGGTCTCCCTTGCTGCAAAGATGGAGTCTCTCTCACCTCTCTGCCTTTTTTCTACCGCTAGCAAGGTCACAGTCCCCAGTCAGCCTCAGTGTTTATTAAAATGAATGCTGGTTTTTTTTTTTTTAAAGCAGACAAAAAAAGCGGGGGGGAGGAAGAGAAAAAAATGCATTTTTTTTGGCAGCTGGCCAGCATGGGGACAAACACTTGGCCTTGGTCTTACAAGGCTGTGCTCTAACCAACTGAGCCAACTGGCCAGCCTGAATATTTTCCGTTTATTAAAATGGCTGGATCCAATTCCCTCCAGGGCCATACTTGCTCTTATACAGGAAAATGTGATCCAGCAAAAATCTTCAACAAGCTTAGGACAGAGAGATATGACGCAGAGGAGTCTGCAGAGCTGCAGGAGGCCCTGGGGCCCTCTAGGAAGGAGAATGTGGGCCAGGTTGCAGATGGGCATTTGGGCCCCTGCTGCCCTTGAGTCCCTGTCCCTCCTCTTATGCCCTCAGGGGATCCAAGCAGCTATGACTAGGATTGGGAAGTTGCATGAAGGGCCAACCATGCTACGAAAGCCTCTTCTGGAATTTCAACTCCAGCTCCTGGCTGGGTCAGCTGAGGGCTTGAGGGACTGTGGTGTCTCCCTGCACTTTCCCAGGGAGGAGAGGCCTCAGCAGCTGCCTCTGATAGCCTGGGAATCTGTCTCCCAGTTTTCCAACTCTCTTTATTCTTTCTCAGGCCTCTTAACAATCCCATGTGGCCAAGACAGGTGAGTCAAAAGTCCCTGCAAACTTGTGGTGAGCAGTAATTATCCCCTGAGTCATGTGCTGCTCAACACCCCTCACCCAGAGGTCTCACCCTGCAAAGCTCAAGCTGGTTTCCAACCACACCCCTTGCAACAGGACAGGACTTGCTCTGCTTAGGTCACAGCACAAGCCGGAGGTCAAAGAGCACATTGCTCACCAGGTAGGAAGGCACCACGATCATGCTGCTCTGGCCCTGCCCTTGGTGGCCCACTGACATTTCTTGAGATGGTTGCTTCAATCTTGATTTCAAACAAAATTTTTTTCCACTAAAATCTGAACTTGCCGGACAGTGTTTCCTAATTTTCGATTCAGCAGGGCACACACACTTTTGCACAACATAATAATCATAATAACCAACACTTACGTCAGAATTTATGGGCCGGCCCGGTGGCGCACTGGATAAGTGCGCCGCTTGGGAAGCGCAGCGGCACTCCCGCCCGAGGGTTTGGATCCCACATACAGACCGGTTCCCGCTCACTGGCTGAGCGAGGCGCGGGGGCAACGCCGAGGGTTGCGATCCCGTTGCTGGTCCCCGGTCCGGTACGGGGGCAACACTGAGGGTTGCGATCCATTGCCGGACACGGAAAAAGACAAAAGACAAAAAAAAAAAAAAAGAATTTATACGCCAGCATATAAATGGTTTATGTTATTAAAGGGCCGCTCTATCCCTGACCATGCTAAGTGGTTGCCTGCTCTGTCACTAGCTGTGGTTTCCTCTAGCAATACCAGATCATCCAAACCCTGATTCAGGAATGAGGTGGGGAAAAAAGAGCAGGTCTTAAAGACCGAAGAGCTGGATTCTAGTCTTCCCTGGGCCAATGAATTAGCTCTGTGACCTTGGGCAAATCACTTAGCTTCTCAGAGCTTTAGTTCCTTCCATGCAATGTGGACTTAATGATTATTCTTGCCAAGCTCACCTCGTGGTGTAGGCGTGAAGATCAAATGAGATAATGTGTGGGGAAAACTCTGTAAGGGCTAAGAGCTGTACACATGGAAGCTTTGTTGTTAATAGCTCAAACTTTCTCTCGCAGGTCTCCCTGGCTAATGTGGGGAGGAGACTTTCCCACTGGAGTGAGGACTGGTGGACTCCAGGGGGTGGGCTTTTGTGTGTTGGATGGGAAAAAGCTGGAGTGTTGAAATCAGATCTGAATTCTCCTCATAGCTGTGCTTCTTAGTAGTGACAACTCAGACACATCCTTTAATCTTGCAGAAACTCAGTTTGTCATCTGTAGAATGGGCATAAGGATACCTATCTACCTTGTGGAGCAGTGGGCAGTGCAGAGTAGGGGCCCAATGAACCTTTTCTCCTCCTTCCTTCTTAAGCGGGAGGTTGGGCCTGCAGTGGTTCTCCACTTGGTTTGCATATGAGTTACCTGGGGGACTTTTAGTAAATTCTGCTGCCCATGCCGCACCCCAGACCAATTAATGTGGAGCCTCTGGAGGTGGGGCCCGAGCTGCAGTTGTATTCAAAGCTCTCTGGGAATTATCAGCGGCTGGAGGGTGGAAGGCATCTGCTACCCTAGCCAGGCTGGCCCCTGCCTTGACTGTGCCGCCTTTCTCCTCCCTCCCATCCCGTGCTTCATTCTGATGAAGCTGCATAAAAGCGGAGCAGAGTTTCGCCGCCCAGCCTGGTGTGCAGCTCAGTTCCCCTGGAAATGGGGCACCTGTCTCGTTCTCCTCTGCCTTTCTTCCCTTTCCTTCCCATGGGGAACAGTGCAGCAGCTCTCCCCTACCACCTCTTCCCTAAACCCTCTCCTTTGTCATTCATTGCACATTCATAGAGAAAGGACTTACTGTGTGCCAGGCACCACGGTAAACATCAGGATTTTCCAACCTAAATAAGATATCAGGATTCCCTCCATTAAGGTACTCGCAGCCAAGACAGCGAGGGTAACAGTGGAGACTGGGGACGGCAAGGGCCCTGGGGTGAAGCAGAGCTGGCCTCCGGTGCTGGATCCATCGTTCGGCCTCACTAGTGTAATTTAACCTCTGTGAGCCTCAGTTATTTCATCTACAAAATGAGGCTAATCCTATTCCCTTCCAGGCTTGCTGTGGAAGTCAAAATAAATGGTGGAAGTAAAGAGCCTACACATAGTGCGTGCTCAGTTTTCATAAAAAAGGAAGCCAGTGGCCAACAGTCATGGGGATGGAGGCATGAGCAAAGCCAAAGGGGCTTCCCCTTCTCTCAGCTCATTTCACTGCACCCCATCTTCTCTCATATGCCTCTTTCCTTTTCCCCTCTTGGATTCTCTCTTCCCCTTTGTTTAATTAGGTAGGAAAGGACCACCGTTTATTCTGTTAACACTTGTATCATGCAATTGACAAACATTTATTGAACAACTACTATGTCCCTGCTCTCAATTTTAAAAGCACGTGACTAGATCTTACGACCCTCAGCTTAAGTTTTACATGTGTGTGTGTATGTGTGTGTCTCTGTGTGTGTGTTGGGGTTTCCCCCTTTTCAGCACTGCTGCCTGGTGGGACATCAATGGTTTTCTTTCCTGGTGGCAGAGCAGCTCCTGCACTGGCTAAGCTGGAGACACCACTGAACCTCTTGGCTGCTGGGCCCCAGGGGTAGGTGTCAGCCCAGGAGGGGAGGATGAAGGGTCTGGCCAGCGAGAAGGCCAGTGGCGTGGGGATTTGCAGCTCTGATCCAGCTCACTGTCTTCCCTGGAGGCCTCTGCCTCTCTGTTCCTGGAGTGAGGGAGTCAGACAGGCCTGGGCTGGCTCCCATCTCAGGGCCCTCCAGTCCATCTTCTCTGACCACAAGGGAGCCTGTGCTTGGGGCTGAAGGCTGGGACCTGCTTCCCAGTGGCTCTGTTTGAAGTATAGACTGTTGCTTGGGGCGTTCCCAAGTGGGCCTCATTCCACAGCACCTGCGCAGCCACTGTCCCTTCCCAAGCCACCTACATTTCTCCTTCTCGGCCTCACCCACACCACCCACACCCACCAGGAAGTCCTCTGTCCCTCCCCCACCCCAGGCCAACATTTCTGTAAAGAGGAAAGTGGCAACCCCTGCCCCGGGAAAGCACGAGGTGGCCTTACCTGCAGCCCCCCAGTCCCGCAACCATCCAGACTGGGCGGAAGCTGATACCTGTACAGAGATTCAAACCCAAGGGCTGGGCCGATAATGGTTATGCCTAAGATCTCCCCTAAGCTGGCAGCTCGCTCGCCAGCTGCTGTCTGGACAGACAGAATTTGCTTATTTAACATTTAAACTGCTAATCCTTCCATAAAATATGCCCCCCACCTTATTTACTCCCTCGTTAAACAGGAGAACTGCAAAAACAAATATAGGAAACCCAGGAAATGACAACATGCCAGGCCCTGGGAGTTACGTTATCAGTGGGAGACTCCCAGACAAATCCATCCTTAAATGATAAAGTAGGCCTGTTTCCAGAAACTTCTCAGCCCCGTTGTGCTGCATGGACAGGGGCCCAGCTCACAGTTCTGGCTCTTCTAACCTCTCAGCAAGGGGGCTCTGAGTTCTTCAGTCACAAAAGGTTACATTTTTGACAAGAACATTATGGAGTTTTATTTTGTTAATATGAGGGTACTTCAAAAAGTTCAGGAAAGATTTGTATTATTTTTCAATTCTATTTCTTCACATACTTTTTGAAGTACCCTTGTAGCTGAAGTCACAGCTCCTTCTTTTTAAAACACATTTTGAAAATAATCATCTTGGGTGAAACCAATGAGGTGGAGAGTCTTTATCTCGTATTTTTAGGATACAGGACACAGACTTTTAGGACTCTTTTGGGCAAAGTTGCCATGTTCAGTGTGTTATAATAAACATGCAGATGGCCTCGTCGTGTTGGCGAGATGCCTAAGCTCCTGTGTTGAGAAAATCAATGCCTTCTCAATCTCTCCAAACCTCCAGAAGTCCAGCTCCCATCCCAGTTACTGTGTCTTCCATACCTGACTTTGGACCTACCCTCTTCCTGAAACTTCTTGGTGACTTTTCCTTCCTAACTTTCTTCCCAACTTTAATTAATCATCACCTGCATAATTTTCTGTTTAACCCAGCCCTCCTTCCACCTAGTCAGCAAGCTGCAGGAGGGCAGGCTGTAGCTGGCTCTCTCACCGCTATACCCAGGGCTTGCTCAGAGCCTGGCACAGAGTAGGCACTCAATGTAGTTAGCTGCTTAAGGAGTGGGCTGAATGGCTGCAGCTCTGCATCCCACTGCTAGTTTTCTATGGATCTTCTGATTCCCCAGCCATCCCAGTTCTAGTTCCTCTTAACTTGGCTCCCCATCAGAGAGGATAGAATTTGGGGAGATGTCATTACTATGGAAGAAGGGAAAGATGGATATTGGAGAACAACCAGCAGGTTCTGCCCCTGCAAGGTTCTAAAACCTGGTGAGATCAGAGTGTCTGCTCGTGATCTCCTGGCCTCACACACAGCTGTCTGTTTACACTGTACAACCAGCCAACAAGCCTAGTTCATGCTTCAGTGAACCCTGGAATTGCAAAAGGGAAAGAGAAAATGTCAGTTTTCAAATAATAATTACACGGATGAGAGCAGATTATGGAAAATCCACAGCTATTTGTGAGTCTTCTATGTCAGTACTACTTGAAATGTGGTCCTCAGATCCATGCTGGTCTAGAAAAAAGAATCAAAGGCATTGAAGAAAATCTGAGAGAGATATTAGACAACCTTAAACGCTCAAATATCCGAGTCATGGGTATTCCAGAAGGGGAGGAAAAAAGAGATTGTGTTGAAAACATATTCAACAAAATATTGGCAGAAAACTTCCCAGGTATAGGAAAAAATCACAGATCTTCAGATCCAGGAAGCTCAAAGATCTCCAAACATATTCAACACAAAAAGGTCTTCTCCAAGATATGTTATACTCAAATTGGCCAAACTCAAAGACAAAGAGAGAATCTTAAAAGCTGCAAGAGAGAAGCATCAAATCACCTATAAGGGAGCTCCAATCAGACTAACATCAGACTTTTCATCACAAACCCTAAAAGCCAGAAAGGAATGGGAGGATATATTCAAAATACTAAAAGCCAGAGATTGTCAGCCAAGAATACTCTACCCTGCAAGGCTAACCTTCCGAAATGAAGGGCAAATAGTATATTTCTCAGACAAACAAAAACTGCAGGAGTTCACCACCACACAACCACCCTTACAAGAAATTCTCAAAGGAGTACTGGGTTTGGTTCCTGAAAAATAACCACCACTGCCATAAAAACC
>NW_007727396.1:292136-293181 GCF_000696425.1 Galeopterus variegatus
CTGCCATAAAAACCAAAGAAAAAGCTAAACCCACTAGTATAATAAAAATGGCACACATGAAGAGAAAACAAACAAACTACAACCCAAGGAACCAACAAATACAGAAAACAAACAGTAAATCAGAAAGCATGGAACAAAAGACACCTAAGACAACCAAAAAATAATCAATAAAATGCTTGGAATAAATCAACACTTTTCAATAACAGCTCTTAATGGAAAAGGCTTAAATTCCCCAATCAAAAGACACAGATTGGCTGACTGGATTAAAAAGGAGGACCCAACTATATGCTGCTTTCAAGAGACCCACCTTACCCATAAAGACTCACATAGATTAAGAATAAAAGGAAGGAAAAAGATTTACCATGCAAACAGAAAAGAAAAATGAGCTGGAGTAGCTATTCTTATATCTGATAAAATAGATTTTAAACTAGAAACCATAAAAAGAGACAATGAGGGACACTACATAATGATAAAAGGACTGATCCATCAAGAACACATAACAATCATAAATATGTGCACACCCAATGTTGGAGCAGCCAGATTTACAAAACAAACACTATTAGACCTAAAGAAGGTAATAGACACTAATACCATGATAGCAGGGGACCTGAACACCCCACTGTCAATATTAGACGGATCATCTAGGCAAAGAATCAGCAGAGAAACACAAGATCTAAACAATACTCTAGACCAATTGGACGTGGCAGATATCTACAGAACATTCCATCCAACAACCTCAGAATATTCATTCTTCTCATCAGCACATGGATCATTCTCCAGGATAGATCACATATTAGGACACAAATCAAGTCTCAACAAATTCAAAAAAATTGGAATTATCCCATGTATTTTCTCAGACCACAATGGATTAAAACTAGAAATCAATAATAAACAAAACACTGGAAAGTATACAAACACATGGAAATTAAACAACATTCTACTTAACAATACATGAGTCCAAGAAGAAATCAAGCAGGAATTAAAAAAATTTATTGAAACTAACGAAAATAATGATACATCATACCAAAACGTGTGGGATACAGCA
>NW_007727396.1:294199-294508 GCF_000696425.1 Galeopterus variegatus
AAGAAAAAAAACAAGCAACCCAATTAAAAAATGGGCAAAGAGCTAAATAGGCATTTCTCTAAGGAAGATATACAAATGGCCAACAGACACATGAAAAAATGCTCAACATCACTCAGCATTTGGGAAATGCAAATCAAAACCACACTGAGATTCCATTTCACCCCGGTGAGGATGGCTGAAATCCGAAAGACTCTGAATGATAAATGCTGGCGAGGTTGTGGAGAAAAAGGAACTCTCATACATTGTTGGTGGGAATGCAAAATGGTGCAGCCTCCATGGAAAATGGTATGAAGTTTCCTCAAACAATTG
>NW_007727396.1:295228-307406 GCF_000696425.1 Galeopterus variegatus
CGCGGCGGCGCTCCCGCCAAGGGTTCGGATCCCACATACAGACCGGTTCCTACTCACTGGCTGAGCGAGGTGTGGGCGCAACACCAAGGGTTGCGATCCCGTTGCCAGTCCCAGTCCGGTCCGGGCGCGACACTGAGGGTTGCGATCCGTTGCCAGACACGAAAAAAGACAAAAAATAATTGCTATAAAAGCGAATGAAATACTGCCATTTGCAACAACACGGATGGACCTTGAGAGAGTTATATTAAGTGAAACGAGTCAGGCACAGAAAGAGAAATACCACATGTTCTCACTTATTGGTGGGAGTTAAAAATAAATAAATAATTTCACACACACACACACACACACACACACACACAAAAGAAACTGGGGGCAGGGAGAAGACACAACAATTACAATTCTTTGAAGCTGACATGACAAGCAAACAGAAAGGACATGGTTGGGTGGGAGGGGGGAGAGGGAAGAGGGAGGGAGGTTTTGGTAATGGGCCACAATAATCATCCACATTGTATATCAACAAAATAAAATAAAATAAATAAAAATAAAAATAAAAAAGAAATGTGGTCCTCAGATCCATACTGGTCTAGGAAGTGTTTGCTACCAATTTGCCCATGAGAAAAGTATAGCGATGGAGAGTGAGTGTTTAGAAACTTTTATAGCTATTTGACAGAATAATTTCATATTAGCTGAATAGAATAGCAAAAAATAGGAGCTTGTGTGTTGCATATCTTTTTAAATTTAATTTTTTAGTAGTTCATTTTTATTGTATTTTACACAAGTACAGGTCCACAACAGATAAGAAAACCACCAAAAAATTGTTCTTTCTTCACAGATAGTTTGAGAAGCACTAATCTAAGCTCCAGAAACTCTGTTAATTTTCACCTGTTATTTCATTTAGCCTCCAAAGAGGTATTATTAGCCCCATTTTGTAGATAAGAATATGGAGGCTCAGAGAGTTTCAGTGCTGAGTCCCATAAGGAGGGGTGGCAGAGTTGGCCTGTGCAGTCCTGTTAGCTGAAGGCTAGGAGCCCTCACAGAGCTCAAGATGACCAAAGGACTGGTTTTTAGGCTTCTTGGGACTCAGGCTGCCCATACAGTTGCAGCAGATCCAGTGCTTTCTGGAACGTATCTTGAGAGCAGAGGCAGTGCCAGACATAGAAATACATTCACGAGTGATGGTTATCATAAAAGGCAGAGCCCCTTAGAGAACAGGGCTCAGTTAGAAACAGGACAGTTTCCTGCAGGAGCTGCTGCTGGACGGCATGAGCAGGAGAATGTGGGTCAGGGAAAGAGGACACAGAACGCCACTTCACCTCTGGCCTTGGCTTCTGGCACAGAGGAAAGCACAGTTCAAGACCACTAAGGGAGTAATGAGAATTAGGTCACAGTGTGGACTTCCTAGTGGCCACTGCCCTTTTCCTGGCAGCCACAGTGACTTTGCTCTGGGGAATCTCACCCTGCCTCCTCTCTCCCTGTGCTTTGTCAGGGCATGTGGGTGAGGCCTGGCCAGCCAGAGGACATCATCTCCCAGCTGCAGGGTTTGTTCATAGAGGAGACACAATGAGCGACATGCTGAGGCTGCTGAGAGAGGCATGTACTTTCCCCCTTGGACTTAAACCTGGGAGGGTGTGAGGCTGGAGCCGGCGTGGCCAGCTTGCCACCCCAGTAGAGGAGCCACTTAAGACTGCAAGAAATCCTGATGAGGTGGAGCTAAAGGCTAGAGGAAGTGACACCAGGCCCGATGATACCACTTGAGACCCAAAATCCAGAGTGAGGTGAAGTGAGGAAACGGGGGAGTGAGATGTGGCTGAGAATGTCTTTTTTGTGCTTGACATAGTGGGGTTGGGTTTGCTGTTATTTACAACCTAAAGTGTAGAGACTGATATCCGATCCCCCACAAGTCCTTAGTCCCTTTCCTATCCTGGCCACCCAGTCATCTTGCCTGGCAGTCTTGCCCAGTGTTCACGAGTAAAGGGACGTGTGCTCAGTCTGGTAGGCTGCTTGGATTTGGGAGTCCTCTTCTGCGCCTCACTTCCGGAGTTCCTCCAGATGCATCCTGGGAAGCTTTAGTGCTGGAAGTGCTGCAGCCAACCATTCATTTGCAGGATACCTAGCAGACCCATGTGTAGCCCCAGCCAGAACAGTTTCAGACCCATTGCATCTCATCTTTACCACATCCCCAAGAAGGCAGGTATAATCCCTGAAGTACAGATGGGGAAACTGAGGCCAAGGGAATCAAGATCCTGGCCCAGTTCCCCAAGCCAGACGCCAGCTCCCCATCCAGTGCTCCTCCTACCACATGTTTGCAGTCTCTGTGTCTCTGCGATGTTCCAGTAGCTCATTCTACAAGTGGGTCCCCCTCCCCTGCCAGTTCATGCCCCACACAAGCCAATCTCATCAAGACACTGCCTAGCTGGAAAACTTTCAGTGGCTCCCCGCTACCCTCAATGTAAAGCCCCAATTCTTTAACACTGCTTGTAACTGCCCCCCACTTACCACTGACAGCTTTCCAGCTTTCCATCATTCTAGAACCCTCTAGCTTACCTCCACCTCTCTGTCCCAGCTACACGGAACCCCTTTTAGCTTTCCAAGTGTCTTGCTTTCTCTCACTCACAGCTAGAGGTGAGTGAACATGCTATTCCCTCTGCCTGCTCCTTTCCATCAAGATCTCCCCCTTTCTCTTGAGCCTTCCAAACTGGATGCATTGCCCCTCTTATGTGCTCCCATAGGCCCCTTCCCCCAATGGTCTCTGGAACTCTGACTCTTTCCCCATGATCATCTCCACTTGGAGGCCCTTCAGGCACCTTAAACCCAAGTTGCAAATATGACCATCGTTTTCCATCTTGCCAAGCCTGCTCTTCTCCCAGGACCCCTGAGAGTAACCCTACCATCCCTCCACTAAGCAGCCTGAGCCAGAAACCTGGGATCATTTCCTCTCCTGCCTCTCCCTTAGCCCTACATCCTCTCGACCACCCAGCCTCACCCACAATTCTGTACCTATTGCCATCACTGTGGTTCCAGCCAACACCACCCAGCACCTGGATCACCACAGCAGCCTCCTAACTGGCCCTCTTGCTGGGGTCCTCTTTCCTCCCCATCCACTCTTCACACTGCACCTAGTGTTGCTCCCAAAATATTGATTCGATTGAGTTTCTTCTTTTGTAAAACCCTTCCATGGTGCCCCATTGCCCTGGCACTACCTGCTTCTCCAGCTTCCTCTCTTACTGGCCTGTATACCTCATTCCTTGCAGGTCTTTAAAGTGATGCCAAGCTCCCTCCAACAATCTTCTCACTTTATTCTGTGCTTTACTCCAGGTACTTCCATGTTTGTCTGGCTAAGCTCTAGAACTTAGCTCTTGGATTCTGCCTCCTTCAGGAAGCCTTTCCTGGCCACCCAGGGGTAGGCAGATCCTCTTCCCGTGTACTCTGCCCACGACTGTGGGGAGCTCATGAATTGCATGTTTCCCTGTCTGTCTCTTAGTTTAACTAGGAAGCTCCTTAAGGTCTGAGACTGGATTTTATTCACTGGTGTATTTCTAGATTCTAGCTCAGGGTCTGATTCATGGAAGAGATGCTCCACAAATGGTTTGTTGACTGACTGACTGACTGAATGAATGAATGAATCCTCCTGATGCTGGGGTTCCCAAACCATGCAGCCATGTGAGGGTGCTGTGGACTGAGAAGGTTTGGGGACCTCTGCCCTAAACCTTTACTGCTCTTCTTCACAGACTGGCTTTTGTTGCAGTGGCAGCCAGATCCCACTTGGGCAGAGTCCCTGGTCAGGGAGGACTGGGGACAGACCCAGGCAGCAGTAGCGGCGAGCAGGTGACAGCAGGACACTGTGGCGCATGGAGCGGGCCAGCAGCGCTGTAGGTGCTGAGTGGAGGGAAACTGAGCTACTGGGGGCGGGGGGGGAGCCAGCTCAGTCTCCCTCAGCGGCTCAAACAAAACAGGGGCTTTATTTCTTGAACATGAGCACAAGACAGAGCCTCAGTAGCTGAGAAGAAGTCCTGGAATGTGGGCACGAGGCCAGCGCAGCGCCCTCTGTAAAGATGACGTGGTCCTTATCATTGTTTGTCCAGGAGCCAGGCGGGTCCCCAGCTTGGCTGGAGCAGGCCCTGCCTCAGTCGCTGGCCCTGTAGGTGGGCACGCAGGAAACCAGGCAGCCCATTCCAGGTGATCTGTATCCACTTGCCACCCACTGCCTGAGCTGAGCCGTTTCTCAGGACTCGGGCTGACACGCCACGTCCTGACTTCTTCACTCAGAGCTCCAGGACAGTAACTAGGGAGACCACCTGGTGGGCACTATGTGCCAAGCACTCACCTTGGCCTCCTTCTTAACATAGGGTCTACGTGATTTCATTTCACAAGCCGACAACTGACGCCACAGGAATTATGACCCTCCTTTACAGATGAAGAAACGTGGCTCATCCAAGGCCACCCATCTGGGCTGTGTTGGGTCTGTCTGCCCCCACAGTGCAAGCTCTTTCCGCTGCCTAGTGCTGCCTTCTCTAGCTCCAACCTTCCCCAGAAATTAGGGACCTGCAAGGAAATCTGCGACGGTTCCTTTCTCTTCCTCAGGTTCCTGGAGCTCCACCACCCAGCCTCCGTGGCTTTTGCCAGGACAGAGCTCCTGTCCAGGCTGTGCTGTCTGTCTATGTGCTGGGCATGGGAGGCTGCACCCAGCATTTGAAACCTCAACTGGATTTCATCTTCTTGCGGCCCCAGAGAGAAGAGAGAGGATGGACAGACTGGCCAGCCCTGCTCAAAGCCCAGGCTGAGGCCACCAGCTCTGGCTCTATCATCGTCCTGCAGCTCATCATAGCTGTGGTCCCTCCTCTACCACCCTGAACAGAGAGAGGTTTCCCTGGAGATTCCAGCCTTGCCCTTTTCTGCAAAAGCCACACATATACCCAGAGAAGCAGGAGTCCTGAGCTGTGAGGACTCCCCAAAGTGAGGGCTGGACCTCATCTTTCTCAGGAAAGAAAGGCACTTTGAGCATAGCCCCAGTCCTTGTCATTAAGAGGAGGTTTCAGCTCTTATTAGCTCGCTGGCTGTGTGACCTTGGGCAGGTGACTCAACCACTCTGAGCCTTAGTTTGTATAGTTGTAAAGTTGGTAGAACCTAACTCGCAGGCTGTGTGAGGGTTCAAAGAGGCTGTGTGTGGACAGCAGCCCCAGTGCAGTGCTGGCCATCAGGAGAGGCTCCGTCAGCAGTGGCTCTTGTTGTTACAATTGTCACTGACTTGGTTCCCCCTGCCCACCTCTTGTGATGTCGTGCTCCTGGCATGGGCCAAGTTGGCGCTCCCCTTGGCATCTCTCTCCTTTCCCTTTTTAAGGGCATGTCTGCTGCTCCTGTCTGCACAGTCAACTTCAGCTCAGAACCTTTTGGGAATCCTGAGATCCTGCCAGCCATCAGTCCCAACCCACCCAAGTCCTCTAGTAACATTCCTGTTACTGCAGTCAGGAATCTGCCCGGCGGTCTGGGTGTACCTGGGAGGAGTGGGAGAGGAGGGGGTGGTGGTGGCTGCTCCTCTGCCAGCCAGTCATGACGAGGGTGAGGCCGGGGCACGGGCCTGCCCAGGCCAAGTACAGGAAACAGGTGGACTTTGCTGAGGTCCAGATGGGTGGAGTGTGGGGGAGGCCCATGTCTTGGCATTAGGAGGCTCATGGTGGAATGAAAACGAGGTCCAGGGGGACTCACTTCTGACTTTCCAGGCTGCAGAGTCCAGAGGCCCTCAGCTGGGTGTTAGGGTGCCTGGGCGCAGCCAGGAAGGGACTCCTGCAACAGTGTGTTAGCAACTGTCCAGTCACCGTCCGCCGCGCTGCTGGGTACAGGATAAACTGCTGGCACACAAAGACCTCAAAGACAACAGTGTGAAAAAAGTCAGGACTTTGGTTCTCTCTCACATATCAGGCTGGCTGCTGCAGGCCAGCAGGGTGGCTCTGCTTCATGTGTTATGCAGAAATGCAGTTTTCTTCCATCCTGTGATTCGATCATCCCCAAAGATGGGTGCTCTAAACAGGGCTGGCCCGAATTCAGGGGCCCTCTCAACCTGCATGGAAAAACATGACATCTTGATTTCCACCAAGGTCTACCCAGAAATTAGCATTTTCTTTCATTATGACAGCAGGCCACACACACAGGAGTATTGGTAGTACCTGTGACCTTGTTGCCACCAGAAATCACAGATATTTTATCACATGTAGTTGTTGCAGATTTTGTGAAATGTTGTTCATGCTCACCATTACTTTGAAAGCAGGATGGTTATTAGGCCCATTGCTAGACTATTCTTTAATGCACTAATAAGGAAGTATATGTTTTCATTATTAGATCATAATTTTTAAATATTTTGTTGTTTTCCTCTATAGTCTTATTATTTTACTCCTGTTTAAGAACAGGATTCTGAGAAGGTCCACAGGTGAAGCCAAAAGGTCCAAGGCAAGAAAAAGCCAGGAAGCCTTGCCCCGTGTGCTGCTCCACTGGCTGAGGCTGAGCCACCGTGTGTGACATCCTGGGAAGGGAGGAGGGTACAGGTTCCTTTTACGCAGGTGATGTGGCGTCCGCACACATGGCGTTAGTCACCTTCCTCCGCTGAACTTAGTCACACGGCTACACCCGGTTGCAAGGGAGCCTGGGAATACGGTCTTTACCTGGGCAGAAGTGTGCTCAGCAAGACTCTAGTGTTATGGAATTAGGGGAGAAAGGATTTGGGGTGCCCACAGCAGCCTGCACAATCTCCAACAACCCCTCTTCCCCACCAGGACCGACAGTCCTTTGAACCCACCCCCTTTTCACTGTCCCCCCACCCCCTCATGGCTTCACCTCTCACCCGGCTTAGGATCCACGACCAGCCCTTGTCATTCTCTTCCCACACCCTCAACTCCTGTGCGCCCTCTCACTCTGCACAAGGCTCCAGGACCCGCTTTTCCTGCTCCTGTCCGAGGCTGCTCCTCCCACTGTGCCCTGGGTCCCAACCCCCCTCACCTCCTCAAGCCCATCCCTGCAGCGACTCTGGCTCCTCTCCTGCGTCGCGATGACCCTCTCCAGCGGATCATCCCCATCTGCACGTGGACATATGTTATTTCTTTTGACCTCACTTCCCTCGCCAGCCCTTGCCCCCTTTCCTTGTGTCCTCCGCAACAGGACTGCACAGAAGAGTCGTCTCTGCAGTTCTGGTGTCTCAGGCTCCTGCCCTCTGCTGCTCCCTCAGACCCGCTCCCATCAGCCTTCCATCCACACCACTCCACAGCCACTCCTGCCGAAGGTCACCTGGGACCTTCATGTTGTTAACCCCCCGAGTGCTCTCTCGTCTTGCCTGAGCACTCGGCACGTGGACCCGGGCCATCGCCTCCTCCTCCTGGAAACACAGGCTGTCCTGGTGTCCAGCACACCACGCTCTCTGCTTTCCTCCCACCTTGCTGGGTGCTCCTTCTCGGTTTCATCTCCCTGAGCTCGGGGCACTGGCATGCCCCAGGGTCAGCCCTGGGACCACTTCTCTGTCCAAAGTCCCCTGGTGGTGACCTCGCTCAGTCCCATGGCCTTGAATACCAGCTGTGCAGGATGCCTCCCGGTTCCATTTCTCTAGCCCGGGCCCCTCCCCTGGAGTCCAGTTCCACGTACCCGATTGCCTATTTGACTTCAACATCTGGTTTTGAGAAACATCTCAAGCTTAACATGTGCACACTCAAAATCCTGATCTTGCCCCCAGAAGCTTCTCCCCCGCAGGCATTCCCATCTTTCCAGTTACTTAGGCTAGAAACCTCAGAGTCATCCTCACTCCGTTCTTTCCCTTACATCCCACTTCCCATCCCCTTTATCTTCAAAATCTCCTGAGGATGGACCACTGGTCGCCCTTGCTCAGCCATCAGCTCATCCATGCTGTAATCATCTCCAACCTCGTTCTTTAGATAGTCTCTAACTGGTCTTCCTGATCCCACCCTTGTCCTCTATAGTTGATTCTCAACTTGACAGATGGAGGGATCCTTTTAAAATGAAAGTTGACTGGGTCTCTCTGCTCACCACCCTCCAGTGGCTCGACTCCCATCTCCCTCTGAGTAAAGCCCATATTCCCCACAGTGGCCTGCAGAACCTGCCTCATCTGGCCCCTGTCACTTGGCTGACCCTCTCTCATTGCTTACAACAGGCCTTCCTGCTATTCCTCCTGCTCATCCAGCACATTCCTGCCTCAGGGCATTTGCACTTGTGATTTCTTTCTTTCTTTTAAAGATGACTGGTAAGGGGATCTTAACCCTTGACTTGGTGTTGTCAGCACCAAGCTCTCCCAAGTGAGCTAACCAGCCATCCCTATGTAGGAATCTGAACCCATGGCCTTGGTGTTATCAGCACCACACTCTCCCAAGCGAGCCATGGGCCGGCCCCTTGCACTTGTGATTTCTTCTGCCTGGAAGGCCCTGCCCCAGATGGCCACATGGCTCACTCCCTCACCTTGTTCCGGAATTTGTTCAAATATCACCTCTCCATGAGGCCCTCCCACACATCCACTTCACCCAGCAACCTGATCCTCCTTTCCTGCTTTATTTTTCTCCCCAGCACTTATCACCATCTGTCAAGCTATGATATCATTATTTATTTTGTTGGGATCTATTTCCCCTCAATAGTGTGCAGCCTCCTTGGGGGCAGGAATATTTGTCTGTTTTGTTTCCTTCTGGTTCCTAGTACTTAGAACAGCACTTGATAAACATCTGTTGGATGTATGAATTGACTATTCTCTTCTGCAGCCTCATTTAGGTCCTCCAGTAAGGTTTCTTTTTTCTTTTTTTCTTTCCCCTCTGCACCCTGGAAACTTTCTCCCAAACATTAGGCTGAGGCTGGGAACCCATCAGCAGAAGCATGAAACAGGCAAGCTGGCAGAGGCCAAAGGCACAGAACAGTGAGGTGGAGTGCACGCATTCACCCACTGTGCATTTATGGAGCACCTTCTGTGCACCCCAGATGCAGAGATGGTAAGACCCGGCTCTGAGCCTGAGAGAAGCTGACATTATGGTAGAGACAGACAGGTCTTCTAGCGATTACAGTGCCATGCTTTCACGAGATAAGTCCTGCAATGGAGATCTGAGCCTGGTGACAGTCTCTACCCATGAGTCAGCAGGGCATGCCAATGCAGTGCAGAGGTCAAGAGCACAATTTGGGACAAGTTACTTCTCGTCTCTGAGTCTCACTCTCCACATCTGCAAAATGGGGCAATACTTACCAACTTCATTGGGCTATAGTAGGGATTACTTGAGACCAGAGGTGGGTTTACCACGAAGCTGACAAAGCTTAAGCATCAAGGCCCCTCACTTGCTCAGGCCCTAGCTGTGTGCTCACAAGGTCATCTTTGTTTTACAAACTTCATAAAATTAGATAGCTTTGTATCTTTTTTTTTAAAGACAGTATATAAGTGTTAACCTCACAGAACTTGAATCTACCCCTGCATGGACGTATGTGACGTGCCCAGTACAGATCCCAGCATAAAGCAATCACTTAAAAAGGAGTGGCATGAAAAGAGGGCTTCACAGAGGAGGTGTCATTCAGGCTGGGTCTGTTCTGGACAAGTGAGGTTCCCCAGGTTCAAAATAGGGTACTAGGAACACACGATTTTACAGGGATGTCTCTATGAGCTTCATTAGAGACTGCAGGGGATGCTCCGGTAGGATAATAAGACCCAACATTTGTTCAGCCCTTGCAATGGGCGATTCTAAATGCTTTTCCTGTATTAATCTATTAGATCTGAGTATCTGCTCAAAGTCTCATGGCTACACAAGGGCATAGCTGGGATGTGCCTCTTGTGTGTGACTCTTGGAAGTTCCACTTGCAGACAACGACTCCTGGTTTTCGTCTGTGCCCCCAAGATGGCTCGTTCCCCTGTGGCCCCGATTCCCCAGGGCCCTAATTCATTCTCATGTACCAGCCCAGCAGTGTCCCAGGCAGCCCGCCTGCTGATCACAGAGAAGGAGACTGCATTGCTGCCACCCCCAGCTGGCATTGCCGCCACCCCCGGCTGGCAGTGCCTGCTGCAGCCCTGCTCACCGAGGGCGGGGTGAGGCAATTATCCGGAAAACACAGGCAAAACACCCACGGAGCCGTAGGGCGTTCTTTTTTAAAATAAAGGCTCTGATGAGCAGTGTGGTGGCAGGATTCTTCTCTAGTCTCATTTCCCAGCTCCCATAACAACCCAGCCCCTGAGAACTTGCTCCTGAGCAGCTCAGAGCATCAGTTTGCACCATCTGAAAATGAGAGACCCCCAGGAGCTGGGCGGAACACAGTGTGTGCAAAATGAAAACTGTGGGTGTCCCCCAGGCCTGCAGCTTCTCCCCCTTCCTTTCTTAAATCTGCAGGACACCCAGATCTCAGCACTGCCAGAAACACCCAAGGTGACTGCCAATCCCTGGACCCTCCCAAAGTGATCATTGTTTGAATAAGTCAGAGTCTTACGCTCTTGCTTTGAGTGTTTAACAGATATTGTTCATTGTGCTACATTTTGGGACAAACATGTTTTCCTTCATTTCCTATACTCTAACCCCACGTGGACCCAGGGAGTGGAGCAGAGAACAAAAAGAAACTGGAAATAACCAAAATTCCTTGCATTTGGCAGCATACTGCAACTTAGAATGTGCCATTGAACCACTAAACCCTTTTTGCAGGTGAGACACTATAGGGGTTGAGAGAAATTCGTGACTTTTCAGGCCCACTGAGCTGATATAGTGGCAGGCCTAAGACTGAAAATCAGAGTTTCTGGCCCCAGATCCAGCTCCCTCCTATGATGCAATGCAGGCAGAGACAGTCCCAGGAAGGGAGAACAGAGCCCATGAGGTGGCAGTCAGATTGCTGGGTTTAATGTGGTAATTTACTGCAGATTGGGGTTATTGCCTAGTACATTTTTAGACTGGAGCTGTGGGTTATGTATGATCCAACAGGCTTCTCACAGAAGCCTGTAAGCCTGGAAAGAGATGCCCAGACCCCACCATGGACCCCCTCCAGCAGGGATCCAAAACCCCATGTCTCCAGGCTGCAGCTGTGCTATGTTTGGTCCCTTAAAGCACCTGTTAAAATGTGAATCTTTTTACCAACATTTAAAAATTACGAGAATTTACATAAGAATTGGTATTCCTGACATCTCTTAAAAAATGTTAAGATCAGGTAGTACCAGGCTTGCTGTCCCTAGAGCTGAGCAGTGCTGGTTGCCCCATTAGGAGTGTTTGCTGTCCAGGGCACTGAGCCTGTGGCCATTCCCTACTGTTTCCTCTGACTTCTGTGATGTCACCTGTCTGGCCCCTCCACTGGGACAGATAGGCATTGGGGCTTTTGCCTGTTACTATAGAATGGTTCTTACCGTATTTAAGGTCATGGGTAGAATTCAGGGACTCCAAGAACTTGGATGGGTAGAAATTACATTATTTTCATTGACTTCTACCTAAAACTGAGTATTTCCTTCCATTATGAGTGTAGGCAGCAACCTTAGTAGTAATGGGATCTGTGACTTTGACGTTTTCATATCACGTGAGAGTTCTGCGATATCTCTGAATGTTGCTTCTGCTCCACATCACTTTGAAATCATGGCCATTGCTAGATCTTGTTCTGTAATGAATTTCATTTTAAAAAAAAGAGCGCATATATTAGAAGTTTGGATTTTAAAATATATTTTGAAAACTGCTTTTCAATACGATCGGTTCCTTTGAAAATATTAGATATTTTATTTTGTGCTGTTATTCTGAAAAAAGATCCAGAGGCATCACGAGCTTGCCAAAGGGGTCCAAAGCACAAAACTGGACTCCTCTTCAGAGCCCCAGGGGAAGGAAAGGCAGTTGTAGCATCTTGTGTCGCAACGGCGCAGATGAGCTGCACGCCCCCACCCTGTCCCTCCCTGCTGGACCCCAAGCCCCGGGCCTGGGGCCCTCGAGGTCTCCCAGAGCCCAGAGAGGACCCAGCCCTTTAGAAGGGGCTCCGGGTGGGAGGCTGAGGGGGTCTACGGTCATTGCCTCCGCTCCAAGCCACCTCCCGGACGTGAACTTGGGGGGAGACAGCGTGGCCCCGGCGCGCGCTCCTCTCCGGCCCTCGGCGCCGGCCTCCCGGGCTCTCCCCAGCGCCGCAGACCCACGCGCGTCTCCCCGTGTCCCCGCCGGCCCCGCCCCGCCCCCGTCCTCTTCTTTCCCCGCCAGATCCGGAAACGTGTGGT
>NW_007727396.1:308274-332664 GCF_000696425.1 Galeopterus variegatus
ACGTGAGCGTGGGGGGAGGCGGCGTGGCGCCGGCGCGCGCTCCTCTCCGGCCCTCGGCGCCGGCCTCCCGGGCTCTCCCCAGCGCCGCAGCCCCACGCGCGTCTCCCCGTGTCCCCGCCGGCCCCGCCCCGCCCCCGTCCTCTTCTTTCCCCGCCAGATCCGGAAACGTGTGGTCTCCTGGCGTTTCCTCTCGAATCCCCGCGGTGCCCACTCCGCCTCCACCTCGTCCTCCAGCTCCCGCGCAGGTGGCGGCAGTCGCGCTGCTGAGGCCGACAGGTGGCCGGGCCTCCCACCTCCGCCGCCCCGCGGCCCCGCGCACCCCGCCGCCTCCTCCCGCGTGCGTGGCCGCGCTCCGTCCCCGGTTTCCATGGCACTGCGCTTCCCCACGTCCCCTCCGGGTTCCGACAGCTCGCTTCCGCGCTGCATCCCTCCTCGCGGCTGCCCACCGTGGGCGTGCCCGCGGCCGGCCCTGCGCTCCCACTTCCTCTCCGTGTGTGCCCACCGGCTCCCCTGGAGGGCTGATCCTCCGGGTGGCCTGGACCACCTCCAACCACAGCTGCCGCTCCAGCCACCCACGTCCCAATCCCGCATTGCCAGGGTTTCCAGAGCCTCCCGCCCCACCCCCACCCCACGAAACTGTCCTAAACCACAGGATTTTAGACTGTTGGGTACCGGGGTGTTCAAGCCTAGGCGGGCCAGCCAACGAGAAACCTGGTGAGATGCGGCAGGGGCGTCTTACACACGCCTCCTGAGCCTGAGCTAGCACAGGCCCGGGAGGGGCAATCGAGTGTGTGGAGAGGGGGAGAGGATTCTGCAACTCACTGCCCAGGTTCAGATCCTACTTCTGCTACTTGCTGCCGAGACCTCAGGCAAGTTCCCGTATTTGTTCATCCGTCTATTTAGCAAATGATAATTAAGCCCCTACTCTGTGCCAGACTCTGCCTTGCACTAAAAACACAAATGGATAAACAAAGTGGCTCCCCACACTCTGGAAGGTTAGTCCTGGTGTTAATCAAATAACTGTCCAAACGTGTTAAATTGTGACCGTGACAAGCAACGCAGGGGAGAGGTACAGGATGCTGTGAGAACCTATCACGAGGCTTTTTTATCAGGGAGGTCAGGGACGGATTCCTTGAGGACACGACCTTTAAGCTCAGGTCTGAAGGATGAGCAGAGTTACGAGTGTCACGGGCTGAATCACGTCCCCCAGAGACACCTGCATCCTTGTCCCCAGAACCTGTGAATGTGATACGTGTCCTGGCAAAATAGATGTGATTAAATTGAGGATCTTGAGATGGGAGATTATCCTGGATTATCTGGGTGAACCCAATATAATCACAAGAATCCTTATAAGGAGGAGGCAGGAGGACAGAATTGGGGAAGGAGATGTGACAATGGCCAAGAGCCAAGGAAGCCTCTAGAAGCTGGAAAACGCAAGGGAATGAATTCTCCCCTAGAGCCCTCAGAAGGAGCACAGCCCTACTGACCCATTTTGAAGTTCCGACCTGCAGAAGTGTAAGATAATAAATCTGTGTTACTTTAAGCCACTAGGTTTTTGGTAATTTGTTACAGCAGCAGTAGGGAACTAATACGGTAGGAGAAGAATAAAAAAGCACGTGCCAAGGCTAGGGGTGAGAGATGAGCATCTGTGATCTAAAGAAAGGTGGTGAGGCTGGTGTGTGCCTGTGTGTGTGTGTGCATGCATGGGGGTGTGCATGGGGGTGGGAGTGATGAGGCTGGACAGGTGGGCAGGGGCCAGACCACGGAGAGCAACTTTATCTTCATTCTCTGAGCAGTGGGAAACCATCAACAAGGTTAAAGCAGCTATTTATTTAGTTATTTACATCATTAATTCCTCTAAGCCTCTAATAAAATGATGACTTTACAGGGTTGTTGAGAAATTAAATGAAATAACATAATTTATGGAACTCCTAGTAAGTGCTCGTTTAATGGCAAGTCCCATTATGACCCTATGGTCTTCTGACGGGGCTCCACAGAGTCCTGGGAATGGTTGGCTCCTCAGGGGCTGTGAGGAGGGAGAAGGAAAGGGAAACCAAGGAAGGAGGTTCTGCCCTCAGTTGGAGCAGCCGAGCTTGTATTTGTTGGCACATTGGACTTGGCATTTGCTTAAGATCATGTTTGAATAAAAGGTTCCTCAACTACAAGGTAGTTTGAAAACCACTTCTTTTGCCTGCCTCTGCTTCTTTCAGTAAAGAAACCCCAGCCTGGAGGTCCTGCCAGACATGGAGCCAGCTGGAGGATCCAGGCCTTGACCATCAGTACCTGGCTCCTTTGTGGCCCACTGGCCTGGCCTGGGGGTTAGACTGGGGACCTCACAGCATGGAGTCCATTTTCCTTCTTGTCTCTCCATGTGATCTGTGTTATATTTTGACTTGCATCTTTCTTTGTTCTTGTCAGTCTCCCCGACAAGCCTCACCAAGGCCCATGGGGGCAGGAATTGCACGTTTTGTTGTCCACAGTGTCTCCAGCGCCTGCCACTGTATCTGGTATGTGACAACCACAGGAAATGCTTGCTCTGTCCCAGGCTCTTTACACACATTCACGCATTTAATGTTTAACCCTGACTCACACAGTCAGTTCTCAAGACGAGTGTAGAATTAAAGGCCTCCCATCAGGTCTGCATCTGGGCGAGTGTCTTCACCTCTTTGAACCCAGTTCATCTGTAAAGTGGGGAACAGTAACACCTACTATGGCAGTGGCGAGGGTGAGATGACCTGGTGACGTCTGTGAGTCACTGGCTCTGGATCTGGCTGCAGGAGGCATTCAGGAAAGGATGGCCATTATTATCACCTCATTGCACTGGCTGCCAAATCACTCTGCTCAGCTGCCCTGGCTTGACAGGGTCACTGCCGAGATCCCGGGGCTGTGATGGATTCCCTCCCTGCATCAGCCAAGTCGCTTCCTGTGAAGTTCCTCCCACTCGCCCCTCCACCGCTTTCTCCCCTGGGCCCAGACTAGCAGATCTTCCCTCTGGGCTCCCGCTCCCCACACCCCATCAATGCTGTAGGCACTGTTGTGCTTCCTCCTGCTCGCCACTTCCACTGCCTCCTTCCTTCTCAGGGTCCCGAGGGGACTCCTATAGTCTGCATCATCAACACGATGCCACCACAACACCACCACTAAGACAAAGCACACACTCTGTGCCTGGAATTATTACAGAGATGGTTTAACTTCTTGTAGTTGTCACTGTGTGAGGTAAGTAAAATCATCCCCATTTGACAGATGAGAACACAGAGGCTCAGTGAGCTTAAGTACTTACCAAGCATCTTAGCCCGTTTTCTGTTGTTTATAACAAAATACCTAAAACTGGTTAACTTATAAAGAGATAATATTTCTTACAGTTTTGTAAGCTGGGAAGTCCAAGGTCGAGGGGTGGACCTAGTGAGGGCCTTCTTGGTGGGGGCACTGCAGAGTCCCAAGGCAGTGCACGGCATCACACGGCAAGAGGAGCTAATGTGCTCACTCAGGTCTCTTTCTCTTCTTATAAAGCTACTAGTATCACTCCTGTGGATAACCCGTTAATCCATTAATCCATGATGGGTTAACCCATTCATAGAGGCAGAGCCCTCACAATCCAATCGCTCTCTACATGCCTCACCTCTCAACTCTGCCACACTAGGGGACTAAGTTTCAACACGAGCTTTGGAGGGGACAAACATTCAAATCATAGCACTGAGTGTGCTAGTTTGCCAGGCTTCCATAATGCTGTGTCAGAGACCTGGTGGCTTAGAACATCAGAAATGTATTGTCTCACAGCTCTGGAGGCTACAAGTACAAGATCAAGGTATAGGCAGGGTTGGTTCTGAGGGCTCTGAGGGAGAATCTCTCCCCTGCCTTTCTCCTAGCTTCTGGTGGGTTGCTGGCAATCTTTCGCATTCCTTGGTTTGTAGATGCATCACCCCGATCTCTCCCCTCATTTTCACGTGGTGTTCTCTCCGAGTGTGTGTCTCCATGTTCAAATTTCCCCTTTTTATAAGGACACCAGTCATGTTGGATGGGGTCCTACTTGACCACATTTTAATCTGATTGATTACCTCTGTAATGACCCTATTTCCACATAAGGCCATAACAATAGGAACTGGAGGTTAGGACTTCAACAACTTTTCTGGGGGGTGGGACCCAACGATTCAATTTATAACATGAAGATCCCACGTCTGGTAAGTGATGGAGCCAACAATCAGAATGCAGACATTCTGACACAAGCTTTGGCTCCTAGCCAGACCCTGCCTCCCACCTGGCCCTTCCTGGCCACCTGGCTCTCTACGTTAGGACACATCTGTCCCATGGAGGTCGGCGATTGTAGAGGATGAGGCCCAACTATCACTTTGGAGGATTTCCTAAGTACAATCTCTGATTTTCTACACTTTCTTCTGGAGGGACATACTCGTAGCACAAGTCTTTTTTCCATATAGATGTTGATGGACATTTGCTCTAATAAAGGAACATCCCCATTTCCACTGACCAGGAACCAGACAAGTTCCCATGCCAGAGCATGGCTGACCCATACAACTCTTCTACCACCAGGGAAGGGAAAGAGCACTGCTGATTTTGTGTTACTGAGTGCAAGACACTTCGTTTTCTTGGTTTTCACAGTAACATCCTGCACCTGTCATTCTGTGTGGCTGGTGGGGGTGGGGGGCTGCAGAGGCCACAGAGACGTGGGGAGGAGGTGCGGGAGGAAGGAAAGTAGGCAAAGCGCTCAACAATCATCACGATTCAAGGGCCTGCCCTTTATTCTTTTTTTTTTTTACTTTTCTAATTTAAAAAGCACGCTTGTACTTCTCTAAATTAGTCAGGTTTTGTCTTGGTTCTCCCTCAGGAGATGGCCAACTCTGATCTGGAATTTGTCTACCTGACATGTGTCTTGTCTGGACCCAGTTCATCCTTTCTTGGGGTCTTGAGGACCCCACAGGTGGGTGAGACCGCCACCAAGTAAGGCAGATCCCACTGAGGGTCTTGTGATAGGCGTGGCTGTGCTGCCAGACCTCCCTTCAAGGAAGGGCTCTGAGGAATGCGTCCACTGCGGAGGGCACCTTGCCACACCCGAGCTCAGGCCCACCTCCAGTGACTGCTTGAGGCTGGAGTAGGAAGGACCAGCATTTCAACCTCTGGGACAATTCTGAGGGGCTATTTTACCTCCAGAGGGGTCAGCCAAGGTTGCCCTTGGGCCTAAATCATAGCTCAACTTCTCCTTAGTCCACACCCCCGAACCCACCCCAAGGTAGTGCTCTTAAGAGCACTCTCATAACCCTCCTGCGCACTGCACTCTGTCTCAGAGCTGCTTCCCAGGAGCCTGCCCTAGGACTGGCCTCGCTAGAGACTCAAGTCAACACTTGGTTCTGAAGCTGCAAAGAGGAAGGACTAAGAAGCCAAGGCCACTTCTACCTGGGGCGCGACCCAACGTCAGCTTTCCCAACGCTGAGCAGGGATGCTCAGAGGCCCGTCCAGACCCCTCTCTGTTCAGCACCACCCCAAACTGCCTGACCAACATCCTTCTCCCTCCTTCCTTTCTACAAATATTTATTGAACATCTACTTTGTGCCAGGCATTGTTCCACACAATAGAGCAGTGAAATAAAACAGAAAAATCCCTGTCCTCATGAAGCTTACATTCTAACAGGTAGAGAGGACAATTACCTAATAAATAAGCAAAATAGTTTCACTTTGTGAGTACCGTGGGGAGGGAGAAGCAGGGACTAGAGAGGGTGTGGGGACAGGACAGAGGTGATAAAGGGAACAAGGGAAAACTTGTTGAAAATGTGACATTTCAGCAAACCCTGAAGGAGGCAAGGACTGTGTCATAAAGCTATTTGGGGAAGATCCTTGCAGATGGCAGGAACAGCAAGTGCAAAGGCCCTGAGGCAAGAGCCTGCTGTGTGTGTTCAAGGAATAGCAAGGAGGCCATGTAACTGGAGCAGAAGGGGAGAGCAGTAAGAAGTAACTCAGAGATTACGGGAGGAAGGATGGAGGGACTGCAGATTGTGGAGGGCCTCCTAGGCCACTCTTGGGACTTTGGCTTGGGCTCTGAGTGAGACTGGAGCCACTGGGGGGCTCTGAGCCCTGGAGAGACATGATCAGACTGAACATTTTAAAAGATCAGCCTGGGGCCGGCCCGGTGGCGCACTGCGATAGTGCGCCGCTTGGGAAGCGTGGTGGCGCTCCCGCCGAGGGTTTGGATCCCACATACAGACCGGTTCCCACTCACTGGCTGAGCGAGGCGCGGGAGCAACGCCGAGGGTTGCGGTCCTGTTGCTGGTCCCGATCCGGTGCGGGGGCGACACTGAGGGTTGCGATCCATTGCCGGGCACAAAATAAGACAAAAAGAAAAAAGAAAAAAAAAAAAAAGATCAGCCTGGCTGCTGTGTGGAGAATGACCAAGAGAGGAGGGCAGAAGCAGGAGACCCCTCAGACTGTTCCAGTAAGTCACTGTCACTGGGAGATGACAGTGACTTAGCTAAGGGCTGTAGCAGAAGTGTCAGATTCTGGGATATTTCGAAGGCAGAGCTAACGGGATTTGTTGTTGATCCTTCCAGGGGAGCCCACCACGTGGTCAGCTGGGTCACACACATAGGTGTAGCCAGTGGCATTTCTTCAGGTGACAGACAGTGTCGTGGCCTTGGCGTCAGACACACCTGGGTAAGGATCCGACACCCTATACATACTAGCTGTTCTTGGGCGGGTTATGTCAACTCTCCCATCTCCATTTCCTGGTTTGTAAACTGGGGGTAATCTTTACAGCATGGGATGATTGAGAAGATTAAATGGGATAGCGTAAAGGAAGGGCTAGCACAGAGGTAATTAGGATTATTTAAAATAATGCAGTTTCCTGCAATTCTTGGATAGAGAGCAGAGGTCAGAGGGGAGCGGCAGGATGAGAGTGGAGGGACTGTGCAGGAGGCACTTAGCCAATGTGGTGGCACCAAGTGGGCCCAGGAGCACTGGGCTGGGAGAGGAGCAGGACACACACTTGCCCCCTAAAGTGAGGAGGGGGAATTTTAAAGCTCAGATGGCCTGGGGCAGGTTGGCATTCTGAGAAAAGACGGCCATGAGGGAACTCCTCAGATGAGGGTGGAGCTGTGGAAAATGGGAACACCCCCAAATTCTGCAGAGGATGAGGTCATCCCAGCTGAAGCCAATCAAAACTCTCCCTTGGGCAGGCAAAAAAGGGTTTTACTAGGCCAGAAACCGTGGAGATTTCTAGCAGCTGCCAAGAAAGGAGGCGAGCTTTGGGCAGAAGCCCAAGAACCCTGGGAGGCCCCACCCTGGCTAGAAAAAGAGACTGGAGGGTGTTGGGGGGCAGCCCAGAAGCTGAGAGGGGAGGGGGCTGTCTGAATTGTCTGGGGTGATGATGAGCATGCTTCTGGAAAAGCCATCAGGATCTAGTCAGAGGTGGCCACAGAGCCCTGTGTCCCAGGGCTCTGCGATGTTTGTTTTTTTCTTAAGAAAGACAAAAAGCAGCATTACCATTCCTTCAATCAGAGATTTTACTAATTTATAAATATAACTTTTTCCCAATAAACCAGGACATAGCCAGAAGATTAAACTGGGGATCTGCTCTTCTCTCCTAACTACAGAGAGCTTTGGTGTTGAACAGATGCGGGTTCAAGTTGTGGTTGACCTTGGGCAGGATGCTTGACCTCTGAGTGGTAATGTTGGGGTCACAGTAACTCACCTGTCTGTTGGTGGCTTCCTACCTCTTCCCTCCTCTCTTCTCCTAAGCCCAGGTCCTTAGGAGAAGTAAACAAGACATGATGAACGTGAAGGTAGACATGGTCAGGCACACAGGCAGTTCTTTCCTGTGTCATGAAAGTCATGGGGCTGGTTTCCAGGGGCCTGAGGAAAGAAGTGGGGTCTGGAACCCTGGGGAGCAGACCACATGCCTCAAGGACTCTGGAACAGTGTCCCTGTCCCAGGGTGGGGGTGTGACCCTTATTCAACGTCCCCCAGTTCAGGCCCCCTCCCTCTGTAGCACCACCATCTGTTCCCACTTCTCCAAGGCCCCGAAGCAACGGTACAGAGTACTAGGGACAGGAGGCATCCTTTTCCCAGGCACCACTGGCAGTAGAAATCCCCCAAGCCCAATGTGGTCCACAGGCGCTGACGTCAGCCAGAAGCAGCCACAGCTGAGCTTTTCTGGTAACCTCCTCCTACAAGCGGCCACCTCCGGGAAGGACAACACCAGGACCAGGGCCAAGTCCCACAGCTGCTCAGCGCCTGTCTGGCCTGGGGAGGTTTCTTATGTGCCCACTTGGACTGTAGCCATTCTAGGGGTGACGGGGGCAGAGGATGGCTTGCCATTTCCCTCCTTGTCACTACCCTCTCCAAGAAGCCAGACCACTCCCATGCACCACTGATTCCTTGAACCTTCTCCATGCAGGATGGAAAGGGAGGCACCTCCCCCCATCCCCCACCTGCCCTGACTGTTCCTTCTCTGTGTGTCACAGGCTTTAAAGGCCACTTGAGTCTTGTTTCTAAGTAATTCAGTAGAGCACAGAAGCTCTGACTCCTGGTCCCCTCTCAGGGTTTTTCAGGCCAATGTGTCTTAGAATTTTAGAGCAGACATGGGGATCTCCCAGCCCAGGCTAGTGCCCTTTTAATGACTGGTTTCTGGGTGCCAGGTACTGCCCTCAGTCATCGCAGGCATTGTTTAATCCTTACAACACTGCATGGGGAGACATTATTATTTAGCTCTATTTGACAGAGTGAAGTGGACACAGGCAACTTGCCTAAAGTCACACAGCGTCCAGGTGCACAGCCTGTGCTGGCAGTCGGGTCTCAGGACTTCCAAACTGAGCTCCTGACCACCATGTTACATTCTCAGAGCAGGGCCCATGGATTTCATTCCTCAAGGCCTGTCAGGAATGAAAGAAACCTATGGTCAAGCATGCCTGGGAAGTACTCGATATTCAACCCTACTACCTGGACAGTGTCAGAGCATATTGACAGATTAAAGGCTCTGAAAAGTCTTGCACTGAGTAAATCTGTTTAACTTCCTCTAACCCAATTTTTCCCCAAATTATTTTCACTTGGTGTTCCTGCGCCCCCCTTCTTTTAATGGTATGCTGTTAATATCCTAGACAATGTGCTTTGGGAAACGCCACACGAGATCACATTACTGTCTTGTTCAGGCGGTGCCTGACACGTATTGTGAGCTCAGTAAACATTGGTTGCATAAAACTGATGCATGTTTCCCCCATTTTAGGCCATCCGAGCCCCATCCCCCCATTCCTTTCCCTGAAGAGTTCCTCAGGCACGGAAGATACCCCAGATCCTGCAGATAACCTAGTCCAGATGTCAGCCCTGGGTGGGTCTTCTTGGCTGTGCTGGTTTTGAGACAATGCTGTTCAGTTTTGGCAGCAGGGATATGGGGGTGGAAGAGGGTGTGAAAACCTCCCTACTCATTCGCCCTCCCTCAGCCCGCCAAGCCTCACAGCAGGACAGTGTGGACCCTTGAGTATCCCCCCACCTCGGCCCGCACTCACCTCCATTCTTACCTTCCCTGGAGTCCTGCCTTGTCACCTCTTACAGTCCCACTCTGCTTTTGTGTACGCAGCCTGTCAGCCTCTCTTTCTCCCTACCGTCCTAGGCTGACTTGAACCCCATGCTAGATTGAATTCAGAGCTCGTCAACCCCAGCGCACTTCAGGGTCTTCACTGGGGACAGAGAACACAGTGCAGAGCCAGGCCCAGCTCCAGAGACTGAGGTTCCATTGCTGTGGAGTGGGGCTCAGCCTTCCTGTGCTTTTAGATGCATCCACTGACACTCACCAACTCCCATCACCCTGGCTCCGTCCTTCGGCAGCACCCCTGGGCACACCTCCCACCAAGTGCAGGCTCCAGCCTGCCTCTCCTCCCCTTTCCTGGTGCCTGTGTGCTGCTGGAGAGCAGCTCACATCACACAGGACTGGCAGCATTGCGGATCCAGTCTCCTGGCTCAGCCCCGCCTGCTGCACGGGCACTAGGTACTGTCTTTGGTCTCACTGTCCTCAGCCACTTGATATTCTGGGCCCCCATCCCTCTGCCCTTGCTCCTCCTAACCCCATGCCTGACATTTAGCAGCTGGTCTCCTACTTCTGGAAAAAAAAATCAAGGCCATCGGGCTCACACGACCTCCATCAAATTCTTGCTCCTTGCCAATTCTGCTACCCACTCTCCCACCCCACTGCTTTCCCGTTAATTTTAGAAGCAGGCCAAAATCCAGGTCAAATCCCCACAGCCTATGGAGCCAGACTGCTAGAGGTCAAATCCCATTTCTATCATTTACTGGCTGTGTGATCTTGGGCAGATTTCTTTATCTGGCAGTGCCTCAGTTTTCTCATCAGTGAAATGGGATAACACTTGCCTTTACCATGTGGAGTTGATGGAAGGATTAAATGAAATAAGCCAAGCAGAGCGTTGGGCACAGGCCTGGCACACAGCAAATGCTAACTAGGGTTAGTTAGTTATTGTTGTCTCCCCACTCCCACCCCATGCCTCCTCCAAGCCTTTTCCTTGTGCCATCACTATGAAACCTCTCCCTTGCTTCTGGCTCTCTCCTCTCAGCCTGTAAAGATGCCCAAGTCCTTCTTGTCCTAATAATTCTATGTTCCAATTTCTCTTGTCCCTTCTCATCCAAATTTCTCAAAAGCATTCTTTACTAGCAACTGCCTTCCTTTATCTCCCTTTTGCTCCTCAGCCCACTGTAATCTGGCTTCTGGCCCTACCATAGTTCTGACACTGTCAGGCTCACCAAAGTCCTTGCCAAGACCAAGATGTGGAGCCGGGCCCTGATCAGCCCCTGTCTGCCTGCTGTGCTGGGCTCCACTAATCACTTCCTCCTTTCTGAGCAGTGAGTGGCCTGGCTTCAGTGCCTGCTTATCATTTGCCTAGTTCTCCTTGTTCTTCCCCCACCCTTCCTTCTCTGTCCCCTCACAGGGCTCCTCACCCTCTGCTTGCCTCAGGAGGTTGTCCTCAGTTCATGGGTCTCTGCTGCCTTCACACTCCATTCAAGTAATCTTAGCAGCTCTCATGGCTTCTACTTCCACTTGAGGATTGATACTTGTTATGGACTGAATTGTGTCCCCCCCAAATTCATATGTTTCAACATTACTGTATTTGGATATAGGACCCATAAGGAGATAATTAAGGTTAAATGAGGTAAAAAAGATGGGGTCATAATCTCATAAAACTGGTATAAGAAGAGGAAGAGACACCAGAGATCTGTCACTCTGTGTGTGTGTGTGTGTGTGTGTGTGTGTGCACAAAGAAAAGGCCATGTGAGGACACAGAGAGAAGGCAGCTATCTGCAAGCCAGCAGGAGAGGCCTTACCAGAAATCAACCCTGTTGGCACCTTGATCTTGGATTTCTAGTCTCTGGAACCATGCGAAAATAAATTTCTGCTGTTTAAGCGAGTTAGTGTGTGGTGTCTTGTTATGGCAGCCTGAGCTGACTAATCCAACACCTAAGTATAGTTAGTAGTTTCTATTTTTTTTTTTTTTTGGTGTTTGGCCAGAACTATCAGTTAGCTTTTGCTGCATAACAAACCATCCCCAAATTTAGTAACCATAGCTAAAAGTAACACCCATTTATTTAGCTAACTTTTGGGCAGATCCACAATTTGGGCTGGGCTCAGCTGGGTGGTTCTACTGGTCTTGTCCAGGTTCACCCATGTGTCTGCAGTCATCTGTTAAGCTGTCTGGGTACTGGTTGGTCATGGAGCTCTCAGCTGGGATGGCTCACCTCCGCTCCATATAGTCTCTCATTCTCCAGCAGGTGGGCAGGGCTCATTTTCATTGCAGAGAAGCAAGGTTCCAAGAAAGCAAGTATAGTGGAGATTTGAAAATAAAAGCCTCAAACCAGAGGCAGAGATCTGGGCCTTTCTGTTCATACCTGATACTCTGGTAGTTGGCTTGTCAATATCAAGACACCTTGGACAATGAACTAGGCATATATAATAATAAGTAAGTAAGTAAACTCTGGGAAAGCACATAGCATTTTAAGGTATACTTGGTAGGACTTGATGGATATCGAGTGAGGAAGAATGAAGGAAATAGGCCTCCTCCTAGGTATCTGGTTTGCTGGACTAAATGGAGGGGAAGCAATTTGCTGAGCAATTACTAGACGCTGGATACTGCTTTAAGAACTTTGCACACACAGAACACTGAGGTGCTTGAGAGGATGTTGCTGGAGCCAGACTTCCTGAACTTGAAGCCTGATTCTGCCACTGACCCAGGGAAAGTTACTTTACTTCTCTGTGTCTCGGGTTGTTCGTCTGTCTATAAAAGGGGTATAATAATGGCACTTACTTCAGTGGGTTGTTGTGAGAATTAAATAAAATATGAAGTATAAATGTGAGCAGCGCAGAAGTGCCTGGCTCTTAAAGTGTCCCATAAATACCTGCTATTGTCATTACTGTCTCCTTTAATCCTCACAACCAACCCACGAGGTAGGCACTTTTATCTCTATTTTACAGGTGAGGAAAGTGAGGCTTAGAGGGGTTAATAACTACTCTAATATACATGGCCAGTATGTGGATAAGCGGGGCTTTGGACCCAGCCACTCATAACTCCAGAACCTATAATCTTTTTTTTTTTTTTTTTGTCTTTTTGTCTTTTTCCGTGTCCGGCAACGGATCGCAACCCTCAGTGTTGCCCCCGCACCGGACCAGGGACCGGAAACGGGATCGCAACCCTCGGCGTTGCTCCCGCGCCTCGCTCAGCCAGTGAGCGGGAACCGGTCTGCACGTGGGATCCGAACCCTCGGGCGGGAGCGCCGCTGCGCTTCCCAAGCGGCGCACTATCCAGTGCGCCACCGGGCCAGCCCTCCAGAACCTATAATCTTAATCACCACTTCCGCCATACTCCTTCATTTACTGTTCTCCAAGAGAGCACATTTGGAGTTGAAGAGAACGAACTTGGTTTTAGATGTAGATTTGGAGTTGCCTCTAGGACATCCAGGTAGAGACTTCTGGGTCGATAGTTGGATTTGTAAGTGGAGTACAGAAATCAAGACATTGTACTCACAGTACAGGTGGTGTCTTAGTCCATTTTGTGTTGCTATCACAGAGTACCTGAGACTGGGCAATTTAAAAAGATAATACATTTATTTCTTACAGTTCTGTAGGCTGGGAAGTCCAAGGTCAAGGGGCCTGTATCTGGAGAAGACCTTCCTGCTGCATCATCTCATGGTAGAAAGCAGAAGGGCAACACGCTGGGAGATGGTGCAGTATGAGAACAGAGGAAGGCCTGGGCATATCTAAGGAGTGGATAAAAAGAAAAAGGATCCCATAAAGGAGTCTGAGGGTTAGCAGCCAGGGAAGGGAAAGGAGGCTTTGGAGGGAGGTTGACCATATGTCTCAGTTTGCCTGGGAGAGTCTTAGTTTATGACAGCGAGCCTGGCATAATTATTAATTAGTGCCCCCTTTTACTTTAAACAGTGACCCAGTTTGGGTGACAAATTATATATTCACCCTACTTAGAGGGTCAAGGAGGAGAAAGCCTTTGAAAGGAAGAAACAGGAAGAAAAAATCCCACGGAAAGAACAAGTACAGTAAGGACAGAAACTGGTTCATTGGAATAGGATTTGGCAAGCTGGTAACTTGGAGTGAGAAGTTTCTGAGGAAAAAGGTGGAAGGCAGATTAGATCAAGCCGAAGTCTGAATAAGAGACAAGTATAGATAACGAATGTGCACAAGTCTTTCGGGAAGCTTGGCTGGGAAGAAAGGGATGGGTGGGCAGCCCGTGAGGGAAGCCCCTTCCCTGCCCCCACCCAGCATGGAAGGGATCTGAGCATGTCCAGACCTGGAAGAGAGGAAGCCATTAGATGGAGAAATTGATAGGCAGTAAAGGAGATGACTGATGGAACGAGGTCCTTGGGGAGCCAGAAAGGAGCAGAGTCTAAATGGATGGGGAGGAGCCTGGAAGAAATAAAGTTGGAAATTCAAAAAGTGTTGGAAAAAATTGTCCCAGGAAAGTTGGTTTCTGGTCATGGAACTGATGAAGGGGGTGGTATCATCTTGCAAAGAGTTTCCTCCAAGCTTTGGCAGATCTTGGTCCACAACGCCTGGTCTTCCCTTGCCACAGACTCCTCACCCCAGGAAGTGTACATCCCTACGTATCCTTGATTTCTCCATGCTTGTTAGGAGATTCACAACTCCCCGAAGCCCGCAGAGCAGCCCCAAGCACTGTGAGGAAGCCCCGTTCCTTGGAGCACTTTTCTGGTGCTTCAATGTCCTCTCCCCAGAATCTATTCTCTTCAGCTCCCCGAGTGGATCAGTAATCCTTACAGTGGCCATGAAGATGGCCCTTTCCTCATTTTAAAAGACTTTCATAACATGCTATAACTTCCATATTTACAAATTACTTTTCAACAATTATATTCAAAATCAACTGCTTCCAGATACCTCAGCAGGAGAGGTCCCTCATCCCATCAGTGGGATAGCTCAAAGGCTCCTCCTATGAAGGGTCCTCCTGAGGGTTTTCAGGAAGCCCACAAGTTCAAGCCTGGAGTCTGGGCTCCCTAAGCTTGACTGATAGGGACACACTTCCAAGCCACCCCCACCCCCCACCCCCACGTTGGGCCTCAGAGCCCTTTGGCCACTGAGCCTCTGCTTGAGGGCCTATTTTTAGGATGCTTCCTTCACCTCCCACCCATGGAGAGATAATCTTGTAGAATTCTCTTCACTTCTAACACTTTGTCACTTAACGACATGAGGTACAACATGGCCTTTGTATTAGTCCATCTCTGTGGCTTATAACAAAACACCTGGAACTGGGTAATTTATAAAGAAATAAAATTTATTGCTTACAGTTTTGGAGGCTGGGGAGTCCAAAGTCCAGGGACAACATCTGGTGAGGTGACTATACAGCAACACGGGATGCCACACAGTGAGAATGGTGGAGCAGAGTGACTAATTGCCTCAGTCACTCTCCTTTTAAAGCCAGAACCACTCCCATTACTCCAAGAATGGATCAATCCATTCAGAAGGGTACAGTCCTAACAATCCAATCACCTCTCCAAGGCCCCACCTTTCAATTACCATAATAGGATTTCCCACTCTCTTAATACTGTCACAGTGGGGATTAAGTTTTGGAGGGACATTCAATCCACAGCAGGCTTCATTCATTTATTCAGCAAATGTTTGTCAAGCACCACAGTGTCCCAGGTACAGGGCTAGATACTGGGAATGCAAAGGGGCTGAGGCCTGCTCCTGAGGCAAAGCCCATTGGCAAAACAGATGGCAAACAAAACCTCACTTAGAGTTTTCTGAGCAGTTGACAGCAGTTAGAAGCATTATTGTATGAATCTCAATAGAGATGGTAAAAAGCCTTTACTGCTATTAAACAGCAGTCTCATTTCTACAAGAATGGAGGCCTGTGTAAAGGCAGCATGACTAGGGGATGGTAGGTCTTCTACTACCATTCTGCAGATGAGCAATCAGAGGCAAGGACAGAGGCTTAAAGCCACCTCGAAACCCCACAAGTGATAAGTGAGGGGTTAGGGGACAGTTCAGACCCTTCCAAACTGGAAAACAAAAAAGAATAAAAGGAGAGAAAAGATAATTTGGAGAGAGTTGGTGGAGAAAGGGGGAAATGGTAGATGAAGTGACACAGGTAGTAGACACCCCATAGAGATGCAGTCAGGTCTTTGAATGAACAAAGACAACCTAAATGCCACTGCAAAATAAGAGAGAAGTCCCAGATCTCTTCATTCCTGGTCATGGGTGCCATGGCCCAGAGGCTGACTTGGGTCCTTGCACAAAGGGCAACCTCCCCAACCCCCCCCACAATTCCATCCCTACCCATTTCTCTTGTCATTGCCCCTGCTTTTGGTCCACATTTTGATGAACACTCTCTCCCCCAGGACTCACAGGTCTGACCTCTCTTTGACCTGTATTCCCAGCTGCTCACTGGACACCTCCTCAGACTTTTGGAACCACCACCTCAGTGACAACATTTCATTCGTTTATTCAAAAATGTTTTGTCAACCCCTCTGTGTGCCAGGAACTGCTGTGCCAGGCTCAGAGGGGACAATCAGCAGCAAGCAGACATGGTCCCTGCCCTCTCGGGGAGGGAGATAACTAAAATAAGCATCCATTTTATCACAATGAAGTGAGGACTTAGCCCACTTTCCAGCCTCGGATAATAGCATCATCATCAATGGGCAGTCGGAGGCAGCAGAGTCCTGGGTCCTCACGACTCGTCCTCCTCCGTCTCGCCCACACATCCAGGTGCTCATTGTCTTGGATTTGTCCCTCTTTTTCTTTCTCCAACCTCCGCCTGGACTCCTACTCTGCCTGCCTCCAGTCTGCACCTACAAACCTCCTCCACATTACTGCCTGAGTTCTCTCTCTAAAGTGCAAGCATGATCGTGGCATTCTCAAGATAAGGAAGCTCACCAGAAAAACCTACAAGAGATAGAAAGAGAAAGAGGAAAAAATTCATTAGCGATAGAAGAACGTAATTCAGGACTCTCAGTCCATGAAAGAATGGGTAGATGTGGACACACACACACACACACACACACACACACACACACACACACACACACACGACATGAAAGAACTAAACAACATAACTAATAACGTAGAACTAATTTTTACATTTTTTTCTCTAAAGACAGATAATGCAAGTGCCTGTGGAACATTCACCAAAACTGACCAATTTTTAGGCCATAATGAAAATCTTCATAGATTCCAAACATTAGGCAAGAACAGATACTCTTCTCTCACTCCAGCGGAATAGGATTAGAATTTAATACCCACCGGAAGAGTAAAAGTCACTACCACCTGGAAATTTTTTTTTTTTAATTTACCTAAAATAACTTTAGTTAGAGAGGAAATACAAACGAAAAATTGAAGATTATCTAGAAATTAATAATAAACTCTTTTGTAACATCAAAAATGAATACATCAAACCTTTCTCAGGGCTCCTCTTTCCTTATCATGGTGAAAACGCCCTTTCTGGTGTGACCCATCCATTCTCTGTCCTCGTTTCTCTCTGCTTCCGTATTTCCTTGGCTCTGGCCACTGAATTTCTCAACAGTTCTTGAAGCTGCTGTGTTCTTTTATCTCTGCACACCTTTGCATATTTATTCCACTTGCCCGGAATGTCCTTTCTCCTCTTACCTGCCTAGCAAACTCTTGTTTATTCTTTGAGACTCGACTGTCCCCTCCCTGGTGACACCTCACAAAGCATCACACACTTCCTTACCCACCTTAGCACCTTCCTCTGGAGGACGAGGTAGGTGAAAAGAGAACCTCGTCCTCCAGGTCAGCCATTTCAACACTGCTGTCTCTAACACCCAGCCCCTCTGTCCCTTTTATCTCCTGCCCTCCTGGCTGCTGGGTGTATTTCTATTGGCTACTTTCCTCTCGGTCAGTTAATATTGCTGGATAAAACAAAACAAAAGCAAGAACAGGTAGTTGTGTTACTTCTGCTAACAAATCCATCTGTCCTTAACAAAGTCCCCCACGTTCCCTTAAGCTGTCTCATGAATATTCTCTTCTTGGGCCCCTCACACAGAGGTCCAGAATGTGTCTCAAAGATTACAGGTGTCCTTTGAGATGGGAGTGGTTGGGTTTTTGAGGGTGCGTGTGTGTGTGTGTGTATGTTTGTTTTGTTTTGTTTTGGAGGAGGGTAGGGAAAGAAAAAGTTTCCAAATAAATTTGGGAAATGCTAGGTTAAAAAAAGTTAAACAATGCTGGCCAGTTGGCTCAGTTGGTTAGTGCAGTGTTACAACACCAAACAAGGTCAAGTGTTCGGATCCCTGTACCAGCCAGCCACCAAAAAAAAGAAAAACAAGTTAAACTGGTCTCTTGTTGAACAGCTTATCAGAATTTTGAATTCACTGACAAATATCACGAAGTGCCAAATAGCCTGCAAATTTCCTCAACGTACTTGAACATGGACTCCTTTTGTCAGCTATGCTCTATTACATCTTAAAGAACAGTAACTTTTTTGAAACAGAGTGGGAGGTTCTATGCTCCTTTTCCTCCCCTTATCAGCTGACTGGATCTCCTATTTTAATGAAGAAGTTGAAGCCAAACAGTACCTGCCACCTGGTCCAGCTTCCTCCCCAACAGAAACTCTCCCAGCTCCTTTGTAGTTCTTCCTTCTGTCTGTATGGACTCAGACTCGACCTTCTCTTGTACTCTTCATGCTGAACACTTTCTTGCTCCATTCATCTCTGTATTCATCTCTTTCTCTTTCCTGATACCACTCCTCTGCTTTCAGTCCTGCTTGTCTTAGTTTGGATCCCCCTAGAAGCAGGCCCTGAGCCAAACCCATTACTGGGAAGCAAGTACAAGGGACATGGGTAGTGTAAAGGAAGCAGAGTGGGGAGGGAATGACACAGGGAAGGGTGAGTCACCAAGGGCAGGTGCAGACATAGGCCTGGTACTACAGTGAGCAGCTGGAGCTGAATCCTACAGGGCAAACTGGGAGACATCACAAGACACATGTCTTGCAGATATTCCAGTGAAGGGGTGAGGGAGCTTGGGTATTCCTCTTGTTAGTCAGGGTTATCCAGAGAAAAAGACCACTAGGAGATGCGTGTGTGTGTGTGTGTGTGTGTGTGTGTGTGTGTGTGTGTGTGAGAGAGAGAGAGAGAGAGAGAGAGAGAGATAGAGAGATTTGTTATAGGAATTGGCTCATGTGATTATGGAGGCTGAGAAGTCCCAAATCTGCCATCTGCAAGCTGGAGAACCAGGGGAGCCAGCAGTGTAACTCAGTCTGAGTCCAAAGGCCTGAGAACTAGGACCACCAGTGTCCAAGGGCAGGAGAAGCCAGATGTCCCAGCTCAAGCAGAGAGAGCTACTTTGCTCTTCCTCACAACCACCTCGTTCTATTCTTCCTCACCCTTCTTGTTCTATTTGGCCTCTCAATTGATTAAATGACACCTGCCCACATTGGTGAGGGCCGATCTTCTCTACTCAGTCTGCTGGTTCAAATGCTAATTTCTTCCAGAGACACCCTCACAGACACACCCAGAAATAAAGTTTTACCAACTACCTGGGCATCCCTTAGTTCAGTCAACTTGACACATAAAATTAACCATCACACCCTCCTCCACATCTGTCAGGGGCTGCAGAGGGTGGTGGGTGGTTAATTCTCAGGCACTCCTAGTCCTCCATATGCTTACCAAAGTGGTTCCCATATCCTTAAACCAGTGGTCCTCAACTGGAGGATTTTGCTCCCCAGGGGACACATGGCAATGTCTGGAGGCATTTTGGTTGTCACAACTGGGTGTGTGGTGGTGGTGGGGGAAGTACTACTAGCATCTAATGGATAGAAGTCAGGGATGCTGCTAAACATATTACAATACTCAGGACAGACCCCCACCCTCCCCCCGACCCAACAAGGAATTATCTGGCCCAAAATGTCCAGAGAGCCAAGGTTGAGAACCCCCACCTTAACAAGGATACAGACAAGTGCTGGCAGTTGGCAGTCAGGCTGGCAGGCTAGAAACACTAAGGCATCCAGGAGAATGTGTGCAGCATCTGCAATGGTGCTCAAGACTCTCTGGTCTAAATCCAATGGCAAAATCCTCTCAATCTTGCTACCCCTCAAGCTCCACTCCAGCTCTCTGTCTTGTACTCCCGCATGGCTGAAGAGTACCAGCCCTCTGCCTCCATGTCTTCCTCACCCAATCTCCTCCTACACATACCTCTGAAAGCCTCTCCTCCCGAGATCACCAGTGAAGTCATTACTGCTAAGTTGAATAAACACTTCACAGGACTTGTTTTGCTTCATCTCTCTTCAGTTTTTGAAACTCACCTGTTTGGCTTTGGGACACCCCATGGCCCCAGTTCAGTGCCTATTGTTCTGGCTAAGTGAAGACTAGTTACTGGCAGCACGGCCAGGGGTGTTGGCAAAGACTTGGAAACTGTGGAACCTGAGCCCATGTAAATGCAGGGGATAAAGGCAGTCTCAGTGAGTCAGAAGCCAGACTAGCAATTCTAGAAGATGTGCCCTGAGGACAAAAGCCAGTAGGCATTCCAAAGGCAAACAGCAGCCTGCTGAAGCTCCCGAGAGAGTGCAACGTGCTGTACCAGAGCTGAACCTGCCCTGCACAGCCAGTGTCTGGGCCAGGCTAGCAGGAGAGTCTCTGGACTGAGGAAGGAGAATGGGTGTTGGTTCCAGAGTGTTCTGATGTGCTAGACACTGAGGATGCAGAGATTATCCTCAGGGAGTGACAGCCAAAGAGAGAAAGCAGTGAGAAAGCAAGGAACACAACTGTGTGGAAAGGGCAGCAATAAAAACATGTGGTACTGCGTGGCAGACAGGAGTAGTCAGAGAAGACTTCCTAGAGGCAGTAACATAGGAACTGGGTTTTGAGGCAAGAATCAGAGTAAGACTGTAAGCTGATGGAAGAGGAAGACATTAGAAGAGGGGACATCAGGTGTAAAGGCTCAGAGCCAGGGCCATGAAACTGTCCTTAGGTGTGACCAGAGGGAAAGTTTGGGGAAGTGCTCAGTGTGAGCTGAGGAACACCACAGGAGCAGCTCACCCAGGGCTTTGGATGCCAAGCCAAGGAGCCAGGACAATCTTGTGGAAACTGGTGAGTGATTTTTAAGCCCAGGAGAAGTGTGATCAGATTTGACCTGAGACAGTTAAAAGGCTGTGCAGCTTTGTCTGAACAGGCAAAGAAAATAAAGGCAGGCACTAACGCATCAATCATTTATTCAGTAGATTTTTATTAAATACTTGCTCTGTGCTAGTCATGGAGCTTATAGTGTGTGTGTGTGTGTGTGTGTGGAGGGGGAGAAAGACAGGAACAAATCTACAAATAAGTGAATGGTAAAATACCAGATGGTACAAAGGACTCTGGGAAGAACAAAGCATAGTGACGTGGTGGCGGCGGGTTGGGAGGGAAGCCTCTCAGAGGTGGTGGCACTTGAGCTAAGAACTCTGTGGAAAGAGCCACCTGCCTTGAAGCTTGAGGGACGGAGCCTTCCGGGTAGGGGTAGGGTGGAGAGAGTTCATGCGAAGGCTCCGGTGGGAGTGTGAGGAGAAAGAAGGCCAGTGGGGGTGGCAGCGGAGACTAAAGGGAAGAGGATGGACGCCGGAGCTACTGGGAGTTCACTGACAGCCCTTGGTGACCGACTGAATATGAGGAGGAGAGAAGCAGATGTGTCCAAGACAACTTCCCATGTCTACTCTGGGAACGTGGGTGCCCCCACCCAGAGAGACATGGCAGAAGGAGCCCGTTTGGATGGGAGGAAATGGACTATGTAGTGAGTTGAATAGTGGTTTGTCCACTTGGAAAAAAGGTATGTCCAGGACCTAACCCCTGAAATCTGTGAATGTGATATTGTTTGGAAAAAAGGTCTTGGGGCCAGCCCGTGGCTCACTTGGGAGAGCGTGGTGCTGACAACACCAAGTCAAGGGTTAAGATCCCCTTGCCAGTCATCTTTAAAAAAAAAGGTCTTTGTGGATATAATTAAGTTAAGGGTCTCAAGATGAGATCATCCTGGATTTAGGGTGGGCCCTAAATCCAATGACAAGTGTTCCTATGAGGGAGAGGCAGAGGGAGAGTGGAGGCACGGAGACGCACAGAGGAGAAGGTCAGGTGAAGATGGAGGCAGAGAATGGAGCTATGTTGTCACCAGCCAAGAAACGCCTGGGGCTGCCAGAAGCTCAAAGAGGAAAGGAAGGCTTTTCCCCTTGAGCCTTCGTAGGGAGTGCACCCCTGCTGACATCTTGATTTCAGCTTTGGGAGAATAAATTTCTGTTGTTTTAAGCCACCAAGTTTGTGGTAATTTGTTACAGGAAACTAGTACAGACCACTCCATGAGAGTGTGGGCAGCTAGACAGAACAGCTGACCAGGCAGGGGAGCACAGAGCTTCCCTTGGGAGAGGGGCCACGCTGGGGACAAAGTTTGAAAGCCATTTAGGCTTCCAAGCGGTTGTCTAAACCAGTGCCATTTTTGAGGGAGAACAATGCCAACCAGAAAACTACTCTAGAAATTCTTTCTCAGAAGCACAAAACAAAAAGCTTTCCTGATTCTTCTTTTCACAGATTTCACTCACTGATAGAAGCAAACACCCACACTATGTATCAATGAAATTGTAATGTTCATATCAAAGAATATTTTTATATGCATTTTAATATCTCCCAGCACATTCAATCATATTTTGTCAGCTTATTTTCTAAAGTCAACAGTGATCGTACCTTTCTGCACTTCTGGTCTGATATGAGGGCAGCCTATGTTACCTCTGACAGTACTGAGAACAGGTAAGAAGAAAGGCTGGAGGGGAGGAAGCTATATGAGGGTACTCAGAGTTCATGGAAAGATTCCTACTGTCTTCTAATTCTATTTTTTTCACAAACTTTTTGAGTGCTCTCATACTTGTACCTCCTTTTTATCACTTCTTTCAAAATGTGTCCACTCACAAATATTGCAAAAGTGTCATGCACTCTTAACACCTAGTCTGCCCCTAACATTTGCAGGGCAAGAATTACAAATGGAGGCTCACATTCCACCTGCCTAAGTATTTATAAAGTATTAAACCCAGAAAATGAAAAATAGAGTGTGTTTTGTCTACCTGTCTTGACAAACAACTTCCTAATGCCCTGGAAGACCAGGATCAAACTCAGAACTCTTAGGTTTCTTGAAGTTCTGCACCAGAATGTGGAGTGTGGGCAACTGGGATACGGGCAAGAGAGAATGATTTGTTCTTCCTCTTCACCCTCTGAACTATGGATATTTTAACAATCAATAGTGCTGTACTGGACAGTGTTGGTTTCCTATCTATCCCTTCTCCACCCCCACTTCCTTACTTCAGGTCTCCATCAGCTTCCACACTGACCAATACATATTCAGGGAACATTCTAACCTCCAACTTGGCAGTCACAGAAAGGGTGGATCCTGCTAGTGTAAGCCATTCTCTGCACATATTTTATCATCACTGCCCCCCACCCCTGGACTGGGGCACAAGACCCATGCTGACCCAATCGAGTACCTACTCTTTCCTCCTAGATGTGGAAAAGATAATGATAATTGTCTCTGACAGCTATCTTGCAACCACAGAGGGAACCAGCTGGGGACAAAGCTGTCACCAAGGATGGTGGAGATGAGAGATAAAATGAGCATGGGTCCTTGATGCCATCTCTCTGCCGCTGGTCACAGGGCTCAGTCAGAAGCCCACCCTACATCTGCACTGCCAATTCATTTATTCTTTCATTTTACAAATATTTATTGATTACCTACTATGTGCCAGGCACTGTTTATATGCTGGGGATACAGCAATAAACATAAATGGACAAAAATCCCTACCTCATGGACATTCCTGTGTGGGAGAAAGACGAGTGACAGACCATAAAAATAACTAAATAAAGAAGTAAATAATATGTCAGAAAGTTATAAGTGCTATGGAAAAAGGAATAAATCATTTCGCTGGATGGATTCTCAAATACTGAATTCCTATATGTGTTGAGCATTCTTTTCACTAATAAATCAAAACATCCCTTTTGGAAGTTGCAGTGTACAAGAATGCATAATTGTGCACTGGAGTTAGGCTTCTTTTAGAATTTTTTTAAAAAATTCAATTGAACCCATTGTGATCACTGTCAGTTGAAAATGGTGACAATTGGGATAGAAATGGGACCATTCCTAGGGATTGTGATTTGAAATGTTATCTGTCTTTGGACAAGTGTGATAGTCAAGTTAATGAATCTTATGAACTGCCTGTTAGTGTTGCAAAAGTATCAGATGCAAACAAAACAGATGACAACAAAACAGAACACACACACACACACACACACACACACACAAATGTGGTGGTAATTGTTTGAAATCTGCATTGCCCTTAGATTGGCAATGAAAATGAACCTATGCCATTATGCATCACATATGTTAGAGATATTCCTAAATTCTGGCATAAATTTATTCAACTTCAAAGATCATTTTGAAGTATACATAGAGTACCATATAAAAACCATCCAAATAATTTACTGTTAGTGTTGTATATTTCAAGATAGCCAGAAAAGAGGATCTTGAAAGTTATAACCACAAAGAAATTATAAATGTTTAGGTGATGGATATGCTAACTATTCTGATTGGATCATTATACAATATATGCATGTTTTTTTTTTTTTAAAGATGACCGGTAAGGGGATCTTAACCCTTGACTTGGTGTTGTCAGCACCACGCTCACCCAGTGGGCTAACCGGCCATCCCTATATGGGATCCGAATCCGTGGCCTTGGTGTTATCAGCACCATACTCTCCCGAGTGAGCCACAGGCTGGCTCAATATATGCATGTTTTGAAACAACGAACTGTACCCCATAAACATATACAATGAAAAATATAAATTAAAATTTTAAAATAATTTAATGTTAGGATAAGAACATAGTGTGCTAGGAGATAAACATGCAAAATCTGTGAAA
>NW_007727396.1:332824-335585 GCF_000696425.1 Galeopterus variegatus
AGTAATGTGCTTCATCACCGAATTACAGAGATGGAATTTATTTACTTTGTTGCTGATATAATGCACTAACTTTTATCATGCAGCAAAGTGAAATGAGTCACTGCAAACTGACAAATCCAGTGATATTCTGAATTATTGTGTTCTTTTAGGGTTGTCAGCCATGGGCTGAGTGAAGTCCATGAAAATATTTCATGCTGCCAAGCTTTGCAACTTGTACGGACAACTCACTGATCACGCATGGCACAGACTAGACATGGGGCTCTGGGATAGGCATGGATGGGCTGAAGCTCCGGTTGGGACCATGAGAAGATCTGTCCCCATATTCAAGCTGTTACACCAAAGCTATATCTCCTCAATGCCATTACATACAGAGAAACTGTCACCCTCCAGAAGACATATGAAGATTTAAGACAAGTACTTAATGAAGCTCATCAAATTGTCAATCATGTCACAAGCAGGCAATTCAATACCTGACCTTTTTTCTTGGCTGCGTGAAGAGATGGGCAGTGACTAAAAGAACCGCTGTTTCAAATGGAAGCTCATTGCCTTCTAATTAGAAAACCTTTTGTTCATTCATTTAAGTTGTAAGAACTTCATTTTTTCTTACAAAACACTCACTTTGTGAGATATAATGACTAAATGGGTCTAGCTTTACAAATTAATCTACTTCATCTAAACCCCTTTACATACTGATATGAGGCAAGTGTAGGAATATTCCGTACTCAAGACCAAGGGATCAAAACAGGGGTAAATCTGGTTCCATGGGGCAGAAACTTTTAGTTGGGAAGCTGAGTTTTTTTCATTGCCTCAAAGACTTGGTTGAACTCCTCTGAAGATGTGTCAAGAAGAGACACTTGACAGATTTAAATAAAAAGGCTTTCCTAAGTATTTTGCCCAAACTGGCAGGGGTTTAGTATACAAGGAAACCTTTACTCCACCACTTTCGGACATCACTAAATAACTTTAGATCTTCAGAAGAACAGTTCTGGAGATACTTTGAGATGATTTCTTGAAACACTTTTTTGCTTTGCTTTTTGTTTTTGAATACAGTCATTTACATTAATTTGTTCCATTTATATAATTTTAAAGGGGAACTATTTCTCAGCATCTGAAGCTATTAGAGAAGATGGTGAAACAACTAGTAGAAATTTACTAGCACTTTCTTTGTGTATGGCACTATTGGAAGTGTATGTATTAACTCATTAATCCTCTCAATAACCTAGTGATGTAAGTATTACCTGCTAAATAAATACATGTTATTATTTGCAGCTTATAGATGATGAAATTTACACACAAAAAGTTAAGCAACTTGTCCACGGTTGCACAGCTAAGAAAGCCATGACTAAAACCCAGACAATTCTGGCATCCAAGGTCAAGCTTTAAACCATTATGATATATATTTTAAATGTGTGCATGTGTTATTTAAAATAAGTGATATCTTATTGCTGATGCAACAAATAACTACCAACTTAGTGGCTCAAACAATATCAATTTATCATCTTTGATTTTTGGGGGTCAGAAATCTAAAATCGGTGTCACTGGGCTAAAATCAGGGTGTACTCAGGACTGCATTCCTTCCTTAGGCTCTAGAGGAGAATCCATTTCCTTGCTTTTTCCAGATCCTAGAGGCTGCTTGCACTGTCTGGCTCTTGGTCCCTTCTGCCATCTTCAAAGCTATAGCATCTTCAGTTTTCTCTCTGACTCTGACACTGACCCTCCTGCCTCTCTCTTTCACTTATAAGGACCACAGTGATTACATTAGGCACACCCAGGATAATCCTGGATAATCTCCTTAAGGTGAGCTGATTAGCAATTGTAACTCCATCTGCAAACTTAATTCCTCCTTGCCGTGTAACATAACATATTCGCATGTTCTAGGGATTAGAGCATGGACATCTTGCAAGGTCACTATTCTGTCTTCCACAACTTACCTAGTTCAAAATTCAAAAATCACAAAACAAAAAGGTATACAGTGAAAGAATCTGCCTTCTATATCTGCTCCCGAGTCACACAATTCCCCTCCCCAGATGCAACTGATGTTATCCATTGTATCCTTTCAGATTTTATGCATATAAAAGCAAGTATGTATTTTTATTTATTTTTATTTTTTACCTTTGCTATACATACAGTTTTACATCTTGATTTTTTCATTTAAAAATATGTCCTAAAAATTAAAATTAAAAATACATCCTGGAGATCATTTGGGTTGATACATAGATATCTACATCATCATAGATCATATTCCTTGCCTGTATTGTAGATCCCACAAGATAGTTAGGGGATCTCCAATCTTTTAGTTGTTTTCAATCTTTTGCAATACAATCAATGCTGTAACAAACAGCCTTGTTCCCTCAGTATTTGGCAATCATGTGAGTATACCTGTAGGATTGACCCCTAGAAGGAGAATTTCAGGGTCAAGGGGCATGTTCATTTGTCATGTCAATAGCCAGTGCTAAACTGCCCTCTTTCACTCTTTCCAACTAGAAATTCCTTTTTATTATAAAACCTTATGCCTATTTAACAAATTCAATAAATATTTATTGATTTCTAGATATACATTTTTGAAGAATCACTAGATGTATTATTTGCTTTTCATTGTTTTCTTTTAATCCTTTTAATTTTTAAAAAATTTAGTAAACTATTTCATTTTTATTGTAATTTAAAAATTTTCTTCCTTATGGTGAGTGATAGTGGCTTTCCATTTATTTATTTATTTATTTATTTTTCCTTTTTGTCTTTTTTTGTGACCGGCAACGGATCG
>NW_007727396.1:336956-347217 GCF_000696425.1 Galeopterus variegatus
TATATATATTTCTTTATGTTAAAAAAGGTGAGATGATTTTTTAAAATGGTATGTAAATAATAATACAGATGTTATACTGATGCAGCAAAAATTATGAGGAAGGTATCCTGATGACTGCTCCTCACAACAATCTATCGTTTAGTTTTTGTTGACGTTTCTCTCCATAACAGAAAATCATTGTCAACAAAAACTCCTTAACCAGGAGAGGAAAAAGTGGCAAACAGCAATTCTGTAGAAGCTGCCTGCTTCAGGAGCAGATTGCTATTTTCCCTTGTGATATTCTCTAATGTTTTTAGCTCATATCTCATGGATAGAAGCCAGAAATTTGGGCACCTAAAAGAGAAAAAGTCAATTCCGAAAAGACAAATTGAAATAATTAAAACCAGACAGTCCTGGAACATTAGGCTTCCTGCTACTGAGAACATGACAGCTTTTAGGAATATGTAGCCTTGATGCCTGCGCTGTAAACACGCTCATCTTCTTCCACCCTTAGTTAGGCTTCTACAAACATTCAGCCTGTCTTTCTTACCCACTTTGTAGCTTGTAGATGGCAAACTTTAGTCAAGGCTATCTCCTAGGGCCTCTCCTGCTTGTGATTGGGCATGGAACATTTGCTAGTGGAGAAATGAAAGGGATGAAAACTATCTTTAATATTTACCTAAACAAGCATTCCCCAAGAGTTGTCTACAAAAAATAGTTTTGTATGACTTCGATGAGTATATCTTGAGAAAAGAGTTCCATGATTAAATGTTTGGGACTTTGAGTTAAATAGCTGTGAAGGTTAATTCTAGGTGTCAACTTTTTTTTTTTTTTTTTTTTTTTAAAGATGACCGGTAAGGGGATCTTAACCCTTGACTTGGTGTTGTCAGCACCACGCTCACCCAGTGAGCAACCGGTCCCCCCCCCCCCCGCCCCGAACCTGTGGCCTTGGTGTTATCAGCACCACACTCTCCCGAGTGAGCCACAGGCTGGCCCCTAGGTGTCAACTTGGTTAGGTGAAGGAATGCTGAGAAACCTGGTAAAGCTATCTTTTCAGGTGTGTCCATGAGGGTGTTTCCAGCAGAGATTAGTGTGAGAGTCTGAATGGCCTGGTGGGAAAGACCCACCCTCAATGTGGGTTGGAACCATCCAATCCTCTGGGGGTCCAGAGAGAACAAAAGAGAGAGGAAAGAGGTGAAGGTCTCTGTCTCCACTGGAGCTGGGATACACTTCTCTCCTGTCCGTGTACATCAGAGCTTGAGACTCTCTAGCTTTTGGGTTCCAGGACTTACACCAAGGACACCGTCAGCTTCCCTGGTTTTGAGGCCTTTGGACTTGGACTGAGCCACACTACCAGCATCCAGTCTATAGAAGACCTATTGTGGGACTTTTCTTCATAGTCACATGAGCTAATTCCCGTAATAAATCCCTCTCTTGTAATTATAAGATATCCTATTGATTCTGTCTCTCTGGAGAACTCTGACTAATACAATAGCTTTCTTTACTGCCAGCCTTTTCAGAGCATTTATTATGACATTTGGCTAGAATCATGCACCTACAGATTACCTCAAGTGTTCCATAGACCAGGCTTTCAGAGGTACTAGCTTAGATGAGATATAATTAGGAATGTGAAACTTTGCCTAAATCAGAAAATGCACATCTTAATCCATTTGGGCTGCTATAAAAAAATACCATAGACTGGGTGGCTTATAAACAACAGAAATTTATTTCTCACAGTTCTAGATGCTGGGAAGTCCAAGATCAAGGCTCTGGCAGATTTGGTGTCTGGTGAGGGCCCACTTCCTAGACAGTTACACTCTCACTGTAACCTCACATGATGGAAGGGGCTAGCTAGCTCTCTGAGATATCTTTTTCAAAGGCCACTAATCCCATTTATGAGGGCTCTGCCCTCATGACCTAGTAACCTCCCAAAGTCCCCACCTCCTAATACCATAGCCCTGGGGGCTAGGATTTCAGTATATGAATCTGGACACAAACATTCAGACCATAGCAATGCATTCTCAAAGCTAAATATAGCGATAACTGGGATTATATGGGTTTTTTTAAAAGATTATTCACATGATGATAATTTCCAGTTACCAAGCATTTCCTTTGTGCCAGCTACTGTGTTTGCATCTCATTGAATCTTACAACAACCTTGAAAGGTCTTTCTTTAACATCTATTTTAAAAAATAAATTAATTAAGGATCAGAACTAAACAATTGGGTTCATTCATTTGACACATTTCTATTATTAAGAGCCTGAGTGCTGGGCACTCTGCCTGACACTGGCTCTACAGCCCTGATGACCTCCAGACTGGGTACCTATAACACAGAAAACAGGCAAACAAAATTCAGCAACGTTCCCACATTGCCCAGAGACACTGGGACATGGTGGCTACGAGCACAGTCTCTACAGTCTGAATCTCTCAGAATCTTGGCTTTTCCATTCTACTGCTAGAAAAATGGGGCTAGCGATAATACCCTACATCACAAGAATGTTGTGGGGATTGAGCTAGATCACACACAGAACATGCTTTGCGTGGAGCCTGGCACTGGATGTGTTCCACAAATGCCAACTTGATCTGTGAGTCAAGACCTGAGAAATCCAAGTATTCATATTTTCTGTGAAAATGCTCTTTTTCTCATCAATCTAAAATCACCAATGGCCAGCCCATGGCTCACTTGGGAGAGTGTGGTGCTGACAACACCAAGGCCACGGGTTCGGATCCCTATATAGGGATGGCCGGTTAGCTCACTTGGAAGAGCATGGTGGTGACAACACCAAGTCAAGGGTTAAGATCCCCTTACCAGTCATCTTTTAAATAAATAAATAAATAAATAAATAAAATCACCAGAGAGAGGAAGGGAAGGAAAAAGGAAGGAAGGAAATCAAACAAAAAAATTTGATTTCCTAACAGAATTGATTTGGGGTTTATGGTGGTGCTGTGGAGTTAGCTTTGATGTAATGCAAGACTCCCCAGATGGAGATTCCAGCTCACCATCCCCAGAGAAGCTGGGAGGTCAGAGTTGCTCTCTCAAAGGAGAACATTTTCAGCAGGAGCATAGAGCATTCAGAATGGCACACACAATTATAAAGCAAAGGAAATCTGATGCTAGAAATGGAAAGTCACAACTAATGGGAACTTAAGTTTATCCTCCTTTAAAGGCTCTGATAAGTCTGGTTGACTGGGCAGCCCTAATAAAAGAATGGACCTAAGCAATGATGGAGGTTTTAGTATAGATAGATCAGGTTCATATCCCTTGAAGCCCCTAATCAAACTGAATTTCACTAAGGAAGACAGTGTGTGCCTTATGAGGTGACATGATGGGAAGAAACTGAAATTGCCTCTGAAAAATTCTTGCAAATGAATAAATAGATTATTAAAAATTGTTATGGGTTAAGTGTGTCCCCCAAAAGTTCATGTACTGGAAACTTGACCCCCATTGTAACAGTTCTAAGAGGATGGGAACTTCAATTATGATATTTGAAAGGTGGGGTCTTTAAGAGGTGATTAGATTGTGAGGACTGTGCCATCAAGAATGGATTGATGACAAATGACTTGGTTTTTCAAAAAATAAATGGCATGTAAAAAGGGCTGGGCTAGAGAGGGGAACTGTTAGAGATTTAATGGATTTAAGAAGTGCAATGTGTGGAGCTTGTTTGGTTTCTATTTAAATAAACTATCCATTAAAAGGCATTTTTTGAGACAATTAGGGAACATTGAAACCAGATGGGATTTTAAATGATAAGGAGTTCTAGGTAATATCATGTGTGATAACAGTATTATGTTGTGTTTTGTTAAAGTACTTATGGGTTAGAGATAAATCTTGAAGTATTTACAGGTAAAATGATTTGTCCTTGTTGGAGTGAGCAAGATGAACCCATGTTGAGACCTAAAACCACATGGGCTCTAAAAGATTTTAAAAAGACACAATTGTTTTTCTGGCATGCATTTCTCTGAGTTCCCTCTTTTCCCGTGGGTATTTGATATTTTAAACCTTGGTTATGGAGCAAGACGACATCATTTACATGACTGTAAAGTTGTTTTCCAGCCAGCCTGAAGCTGTAGACTTGCATGTACTACCCAGACTCTGAGATAAGGACGGGGACAGAAACCAAGCAGAGTCTTGGCGGGACTTTGCACCTGAGACCTTGCATGAAGCCCTCGCTGCTCACGTCCCCTCCCTCCTGCTTTTCATTTCCCACCTTCCATTCCCTCATCCCCCTCTTCAAAAACCCCTCAGTAAACCTAAGCCTTTGAGATGGATTTAGCCTGGCCATTGCCCTTCAGGTTTAGCAGAGAGATGGGTGAGCCCAACATCTCTCCTCAGGTCACCAGTATTCCTGAGTAAAAGCTGACTTCCATTCTCACCAACATTTGACTTTTGATAGGTTTGCTTTTGTCTGGGGACAGGCAGCCGGACCTGTGAGTTTGGTAACAATCTTGGGGAGCCTCAGCCAGGAGCTAAGTGTGCCCTGTAACATCTTCAGGAATTCACTTTAAAATACTCCAGAAAAAACAGACAAACAAATAAAATTGCTTGGGGTTGGGGGTGGGGGGAAGATTAAATGAAACAACAGCGGAAAAAGTGCGGACAATGTCTGAAGCTGGGCGTTGAATACATGGGGTTTCATTACTCTTCTCTCCACATGTGTGCATGTTTAAACATTTCCCCACCAAAATGTTAAATGAATAAGATTAACTTAAGAAATCTTTGTTATTTTGTTTTTTCTTTTATAAAATTATTAAAAGCCTTGAGAACTGAACTGAAGAGTTTTCTGAGTTCAAATCAAATGGAAAACAGGTACCTGGTGAGAATCTAAGAGGCTTTTCTGATGGTGACCCTGGGGAGCCCTGACTCGGTGCTGCAGCCTCTCCATAGCGCCATCTGCTACCCACATACACGGATTGTGACGGCTCCTGCACCGTGATTGTGAAACTGTCTATTTGACATGCTGCACTGGCTTTGATAATGTCTAACTATCTATGGAGCTAATTAAATTATTAGACTCAAAGCTGTGAGATGGCCCAGTTTACACGCGAGGACTCTCTTCCAAAGCTGCAGCGACTCCACGAATTCCCCTTGAAGTCATAATTAGTCATCCGGTGTTGTTCCCAATCAAGTTGTACCTCTGATAAAGAATTCCCAGTTTGCTCCTAACCCGTCCCTGGTGGTGAAGTTGTTTATTTGATCTCAGCACAAACAGATGGGGGTGGGGCAGATTAGGAAAAGGCCTCTGGTCTGGACTGGAAGGGCCTGTTTTTTGAGTTAAAGTGTCCAGTTAGAGTGGCTTCTATTGGACTAACAGGAACCAAGTTTATTCCTCCTGAAAGGCTCTGGTGAGGTCTTCTGACTGATCTGGCAAGTTCAGAGAAGGGGCCTCAGTGCCCACCAGGGGCTCGGATCCAATCCCCTTGAAGAGAAGTGGTGGAGATCAACAGTGTGGTGGGTGGAGAAGCTACTGTGCTAAGTACCAAAGTCAGGAAAGACCCCAGACTCACCTGGGTCTCAGTGTCCTCATCCGTAAAGTGGGGGATGCCCAAAGTGGCTTCAGACTCCTTTCTAGGCAAAAAATGAGTTTAAGTGGCTTCAGTTCTGGGAAAAGGTACAAAAACTCAAAGTGAAATGTTTGTAGTTTCCATCCTCACCAGAGAGGCAGCATAGCTTAGTGGTCAAGAAAGAACTTCGAGGGCCAGCCCGGTGGCGCACTGGAGAGTGCGCCGCTTGGGAGCGTGGCGGCGCTCCCACCAAGGGTTCGGATCCCATGTGGAGACCGGTTCCCGCTCACTGGCTGAGCGCAGTGCGGGCGCAACACCGAGGGTTGCGATCCCGTTGCCCGTCCCCGGTACAGGCGCGACACTGAGGGTTGCAATCCCATTACCAGTCAGTAAAAAAAGAGAGGGTTGCAATCCCATTACCAGTCAGTAAAAAAAGACAAAAAGGAAAAAAAATAAACAAACTTAGATTGATCTGACTTTGGATGGCAGAATTCGAACAGTTTTGTGGAAGTTATTGGGACCCCAAAACATGGACTGTGGGGAAGCAGGTTTTGTGTAAACATGATGAGAACTTTGAAATGAGACTGAACTCATTCCAGCAATAGAGTGTTGACATGGCTTTTATAGAACACACACACACACACGCACACGCACACGCACACACACACACGTATGCACACACACACTGCTCAGCCTGGTGCAGTCTCCTGAAGGGTTAGCGGGTAGACAGGTAGTGGCTAGGCCTGGGAGGCTAGGAAGGAGAATGGAACTGGTAGAATGGGGTGTCTGTGGTAGCCTCACTGCTGGAGAGAGCACCCAAGTGAGATGACTGGTGCTACTGCAGATGTGTGGTCTCCAATCGCAGCCTGTCGGCCCTGCCTGGCCCTCAGCAATTCACCCTTTCCCTGGCCCAATATCCTCCAGCAAGTGACATGCTTCCTGCTTCATACGGAAAAGAGAGCTTACGTGAATGACTTCCACTGTCAGCCTCCGTGCTGATGAACAAAGCTGCACTATCTCCACTTCCTGCCTCTTTCCTCGGGAACCAGGCAATCCCCTCCCGACCAAGACGTACCAACCACCCACCACGGTGCGCTCTGCACTCCATCCCATCTGGCTGGCTCCGGGTCTGTGCTCCACCACCATCCACTCTCTCTCCTCAACCTTTCTCCCCTGGTCGAGTCTGGCTTCTTTCCACCAGCCTGTAACCATACTCAAGATACGGTAATTTTTAAAAAAAACAGCACAAGGAAAAATGATTCTCTGAGCCTGAATGCAGCACCCAGTAAATGTCCTCAGCCCCCTTCTCAAGGCTAAAGTCAAAGAGCAGCAGGCACTTGCTCTCTCCACTCCTTCTCCTGGCATTGGTCCTCATCCCTCTCCACCTGGTTTCTAGGCACACCAGCTTCGGGAAACAGCTCCCACCGAGGACACCATTGACCTCACACTTACTAACATCCAGTCGTTTATTGTTCTCACTTTTAGGCCTTTATCTTACCTGATCTGATCTGTTATTCATTCTCTCTTTATGAAACTACCATTTCTCTTGCTTGCTATAAAACACTTTCCTGGCTTTTGTTTGTTTGTTTGTTTCTCTTTTCTACCTTTCTGGCACTTTCCAGATCCTCTGTCACTTTGGACCTCTTGTCTGTTTACCAGGGGCCATCTGAGGCCCTGTATGCGATCTAGACACATCCAGGACCACCCACCACGCATGGCCTCCCCACCATACCCATGCTGATTCAGCCCAGAGGCCCAGCCCCTCCCAAGGTCTAGGCTTCTATATACAACTGTCTGCCAGGATGGTGCTGTGGTTTGGATGTGTCTCCTCCAAGCCTGAGGTGTTGAAACTTAACTGCCAATGTGATGGCATTAAGAGGTAGAGCTCTTAAGAGGTGATTAGGTCAAGAGGCTTCAGGCAGCGCTCTGCTCTTCACGTACCCTTCAGCCCTCCCCATGTGAGGCCACAATGATCCTCCCCTATTGAGGGCACAGCAGCAAGGCACCATCTTGGAAGCTGAGGGCAGCCCTCAACAGACACCAAACCTGCCTTGGACTTCTCAGCCTCCAGAACAGTGAGAAATAAATTTCTGTTCTTTACAAGTTATGTTTTGTTACAGTAGCACAAACAGACTGACAGGTGTCTCTGTACCCTCCTCCCAGAAAAACCTCAAATTGCATACACATAAAAATCTAACAACAACTTTAAGGAATTTCTGAATGTATTAGTCCATTTTGTGTTGCTATAACAGAAATACCTGAGACTGGGTAATTTATAAGAACAGAGGTTTATTTGGCTTATGATTCTGGGACGCTGCATCTGGCACAGGCCTCAGGCTGCTTCTACTCATGGCAGAAAGTGACAGGCAGCTGGCGGGTACAAGCAGATCACATGGCAAGAGGAAGCAAGGCAGGGGGAGGTGCCAGGATCTTTTAGACAACCAGCTCTTGTGGGAACTAATAAAGCAAGATCTCACTCAGGACCCCCACCCCCAGAGAGAGCATTAATCCATTAATGAGGGATCTGCCTCCATGACTCAAACAGCTTCCAGCACTGGCACATTGGGGATCAGATTTCCACATGAGTTTTGGCAGCAACAACACATCCAAACTCTATCACTGAGAGATGCTAGAATGTTCCCCAACCACCCTACACAATATGGAGTTTCACAGCTTCAGGTGGCCCCAGGCTAAACATTAAATTTTATAGCTTCCGGAGCCCCCGTCTAAAGCAGAACCTAGTAGTATCCTCTGACCTGGTTCCCTCAGCTGCCTTCCTCCACATCTCAGGACCAGTTTGGAACCCCTCTGGTTTTGACTGAGCCTCATTCCTCCAAGGCCGACTTGCAGACACACTGTGTTTCTTTCACAGTTTGCTTTACTTTAGTCCCTTCTCCAACCCATTTTCTTACTTTTTCTTTATCATCATTCCCACACATTGTTTTCTATTATAACCCTCTCCCTTTTCCTCTCCTACATTATTTATAGAAGCCAAACCAACTGTTGCCTATCAGTTATCTTTCCAGCTCACTTAAGTTTCGGGGGAACAGAAATGGCTTGCAGAGAGAATGAAATATGATAGAACAGAGACACGCATGAAGACCACACACTTGTGCTTCTCAGCCCTGGGCACAGGCTCCCAACTACTCCAGAGGCCACATCAGGTGGGCCCCAAAGCACAGACTATCTGAAGAAGAAAAAAGTGGCTTTTCCCAAGGACTCCCAGGGGATCCAAAGGACCCAGGGCCTCATAAAACCAGCACAGAACCTCTTGACGATGCTGGGCGTGGATGAGAGGCAGAGCAAGCAGAGGAACACGCTGGCTCAGAAGCGCATTGCCAGTGTTCTGCCTCAGGTCAGCTCGCTGATGCCAAAGACAGGCATATTCCCCAAGCCTCCCTCCATGCCCCCTGTGCTCTTTTGCCTGTCTTCCTTCCCCACTACTTGTCCTGTGTCAGGAGCAGCTCTTACACTGCGAACCCCCTTTCTCCTTTTTCTTCCTCCTAAGGCCAGAACCCCTATGTCCCCGTAAGCTCCAGCCCTGCATGCCCCATCCCTGCCAGCTCCAGCCCTGCCGGCTCCACCCTGCCAGCTCCACCCCTGCATGCCCCATCCCTGCCGGCTCCACCCCTACCAGCTCCACCCCTACGTGCCCCATGCCTGGCCTGCCCATTGAAAGGGCCCATTTTAGCTTCCAGCCGCGGACACTGCACCAGGCTGTCCCTCCTCCCTCTACTAGGACTCAGGACTGTGCCCAAGTCCAGGATGCTTTTCATGAGGGACATCAATGCTCCTCAGATGTTCTCAGAAGCACAAGAACAAGTGGTAGATACTAAACTGATTACAGACCCTCAAGCCACACTCGGCCCTCCTCCCGCTGCTTCGTGATAACCACACACTTAGCTCAGGATGAGGATGAAAGATATCCTTACACTACATTGGGGACTCGAACTGCATCTGTGGACAATAATCTCATCTAGATACACAGTGACCTTTACCTCAGCTTGGCCCACTCTTAAATTTTTAATAGATCAAAATAGTCAACCAAGAATGTCAAAAAATGTTTCCCAATTTAACAAGAACAATGACCACAGTAAATTATTTAAAAGAAAAGCCACCAGAGAAAATATATTAGAGATTTCAATTAGACAACTTCACCCCAAAAGTTCATACTATAAAATTTATGTAGGTCAAGTATCTTGTATACATTGCCTAGGTTTCTGAAGCTCAGATCACAAAAATCAGTGAAAACCTATTTTTCCTGAAATAAGAATTACAGAATACAGCTGCAGTTTAGAGACTGGGGAAATGGTAAACACTGTGAATCTGAGCTTTGACATAATAATCACCACCACCATTCATGGTGGTAAGGTAACGGGAAATATGAGTGATGTTTTCTCCACTTTCTAAAATTCCTGTAATATAACTTCCATAATACCTTCATCATTTAGAAAGTAATTTTTCAGCACTGGTGTTTAGCTCAGCTAGTTAGAACATGGTGCTGATAACACCAAGGTCCAGGGTTAGATCCCTATACCCATGAGCCACCCCCCCACAAAAAGTTAATTTTTCAGATGGTTTCAGCCCCCACCCCCACCCCCGAAGTAGTGTCAAGCCAGACAATTACTACCTGAACTCTCTGAATTACTACCTAGACTCACAGTTTGACCCTAGACAATGACATCTGAATGTTCTGTGCTGTACCTGAACTGCACTTAGTAAGTTTATATAATGAAATTTTTTTTTTTTTTTTTTTAAAAGATGACCGGTAAGGGGATT
>NW_007727396.1:347737-350980 GCF_000696425.1 Galeopterus variegatus
AAAAGATGACCGGTAAGGGGATCTTAACCCTTGACTTGGTGTTGTCAGCACCACGCTCAGCCAGTGAGCGAACCGGCCATCCCTATAGGGATCCGAACCCGGGGCCTTGGTGTTATCAGCACCGCACTCTCCCGAGTGAGCCACGGGCCGGCCCATAATGAAATTTTTTAAAACTAAAAAATGACTGCATTTATTTCTCATAAAAAACTAAGATGCTGGGCCGGACTGTGGCTCACTTGGGAGAGTGTGGTGCTGATAACACCAAGGCCACAGGTTTGGATCCCTATATAGGGATGGCCGGTTGGCTCACTTGGAGAGTGTGGTCCTGACAACACCAAGTGAAGGGTTAAGATCCCCTACCGGTCATCTTTAAAAAAAAAAAAATTAAGATGCTCACATTGCTTAATCCTATTCTTGAATCTTGCTGAAACCCACTGGAACTCGGACTGCTCTGGGGATGGCTGCACTACTCCAGCGATTCCCCGTGTTCTCGGAGCTGCCCTGCTCACGAGGTGGCCACGCTGGTCCCTTAGGCCCAGCCCTTTGACACAGCCACGCAGCTGAGCTGGGCCGATCAGGTTCTCTCCCTGACTTCCTTTTCTTTTGAAATGTGGTGGGACATCTCTTCCTGGGATCCTCCCCCCAAATAATAATGACATTATTATTTTCTTTTTGCTTAAGCTGGCTCTAATTGATTTTTTGCTTCTCGCAACCAAAACAATCTTAACTCAAAGAGGTCATCTTTGTGATCTCTTTATTATTGATATAAATATGAGGCCGTAAGCCTTTTTCTGGCCCTCCTCCCAGAGGTGTTGGCTTCAGTCAGATCAATTTCACATCCTTGCTCTGCCTCTGCCTGAGTTTCCTTATCTGGGTGAGAAGACACTGAGTGGGCAGTTCCAGGGCTATTACAAAGTTTAAACCAGGGGCAGGGCGTGCACCGGGTGTGGCGCTTAGAATATTTCCATGCACATTTTCCCCCTCCCCCTTTCCATCTGTCTCAATCAGAAGATATTTGTTCTTTATTAACTCATGGTCCAAAAAACTAAATCTTATTTTGCAACAAAGTCTATATTTCTCTCTGTGCACTTCTCACATCTCCTGTGAAATCCCAACTCTGGACTGAAGCTGTCCTCAAGGCCTGCAGTTTTCTATCCAGGATTTCCTAGGCCTTCTCAGGTTTCTTCTGATATAGAATGCGTGTCCTTACACAAGTCCCTGAAAGTAGGTGGTAGTTAATAGGTTTGAAACATCTTTGGAGATGCTTTACCAACAGACCGTATATTTGATCCAGGAATCATAATAATTACTAAGCACTTACTACATGCTTTGCTTGAATCATCTCATTTAATCTTTGTGCAACTCCATGATAGGTTCAGTAATATCTTGCCTCATTTTACTGAAGTGGAAACTAAGGCTGAGAGTGGTTTAGTAACCTGCCCAATGTCAGTGTCATGGCTAGTAAACTAGTAGAGCTGAGTCCAGAGCTTGTGTGCTTAACAGCTAACTGCACTAAATTTACCACGTTTATGTCACCTGTGAACAACTTTCTGGCCTGCCCTCAGTGTGTAATGAGCCAAACACCATGATATACCTCTTCATCCTGGACCTGGAGGAAAGTTCCCTGCACCTAGGGGTGCAAGGGCCCTTCCCTGCAGTACCTGGGAGTCTAATATGTGGCTCTTCCCCCAGAAAGTCCCAGTTTGTGCTGCCTGTTGGTTCATGTAGAGTGACTGCTCCTTCTTCTCCTTGCCTTATCCATCTATGTACCATCTACGTCCTCAGCTTCTTTGACTTTTGTTATTGAGCACTCACTCTGTACCGCATGTGTCCAGAACATCATTCACAATAAATACTAGCTCGTGTTTTCATGACTGAGTCACGCGCACACACAGCCCTCACAATGGCCCACGTGGCCCTGTGAGATCTAACCGCTAGCCACCTCCCTTCCCTCTCCCCCACAGGCTCCAGCCGCACAGGTCTCCTAGCTGCTCCAGGCACACTGTCAAGCATGCTCCTGCCCCAGAGTCCTTGCACTCACCGTGCCTTCTGCTTGGCCTGCTCACCCACTTTCTTCAGTTCTCTACTCAAATATTCCTTAAAAATTGTACTATGCAGGCCAGCCCGTGGCTCACTCAGGAGAGTGTGGTGCTCATAGCACCAAGGCCACAGGTTCAGATCCCATTTAGGGATGGCTGGTTAGCTCATTTGGAGAGTGTGGTGCTGACAACACCAAGTCAAGGGTTAAGATCCCCTCATCGGTCATCTTTAAAAAAAAAAATTGTGCTATGCCCTTTTCATAAATGATCTCATTTCATCCTCAGCACCCCTATTAAGTAGGTACCATTATTAGGTTCTGCCCATATGAAATTGACAGTATTTGGCAACAATTTGACAATAATTACATGAAAGCAGTTTCATATGGTTCAACCTAACATTATACCTAGTTTACAGATGAAGTAATTGAGGCTTGAATAATTTGGCAAAAGTCACGTTATAAAGAGGTAGAGCCAGGATTCAGTCTTAGACCTCTCTTATCCTAAAGTCCATGCTCTTAATGTCCAAACTGCACCGTTGGGCTTCCCAGACCTTCACTGTTTCCTTCTTGGTTTTTTGTCTTTCCATTTTGTCCAGGAACATGTCACATCCTCTGTTAAACTGAGTGTATTAGTCTGTTTCTGTTGCTTATATATAACATAAACACCTGAAACTGGGTAATTTGTAAGAAAATGAAATTTGTTGCTTACAGTTTCAGAGGCTGAGACANAGTCATATGGCATCAGACCTTTTGTTTTTAAAAAGATGACAGTTACGGGCCGGCCCGGTGATGCACTCGGTAGAGTGCGGCGCTTGGGAGTGTGGTGGTGTTCCCAAGCTGAGGGTTTGGATCCCATATAGAGACCGGTCCGCTCACTGGTTGAGCGCGGTGCGGGCGCGACACCGAGGGTTGCGATCCCGTTGCTGGTTGCGGTACAGGCATGACACCGAGGATTGCGATCCCGTTACCAGTCACGAATAAAGACAAAAAGGAAAAAATAAAGATGACAGTTGGAAAGAACTATCCAGACATTCATATGGAATAACAAAAGACCACACTGAACAAAAAAAATAAAGTTGGAGGCATAACAGTACCTGACTTTAAACTATACTACAAAGATATAATAACCAAAACAGTATGGTATTGGCATAAAAACAGACACACTCATCAATGGAATAGAATAGAGAATCCAGAAATCAACCCAC
>NW_007727396.1:352548-360212 GCF_000696425.1 Galeopterus variegatus
AGGTTTCGGTGATGGGCCACGATAATCAACCACATTGTATATCAACAAAATAAAATAAAATTAAATTAAATTAAATTAAATTTTAAAAAAAAGATGACAGTTGTATGGAAAATGGACTGATTGGCGGCTGAAATCTGAAGTAAGAAGTCCATTTAAGAGACAATGTCCATCATCGGATGAGTGGATACGGAAAATGTGGTATATCTACACAATGGAATTCTACTCTGCTATAAAAAAGAATGAAATACTGCCATTTGCAACAACATGAATGGACCTAAAAAGAATTATATTAAGTGAAACAAGTCAGGCACAGAAAGAGAAATACCACATGTTCTCACTTATTGGTGGGAGCTAAAAATAAATAAACACACACACACACACACACACACACAAACCTGGGGTGGAGCGGGGAAGAAGACGTAACAATTGCAATTCCTTGAAGTTGATAGGACAAGCAAACAGAAAGGACATTGTTGGGAAGGAGGGGGGAGAGGGAGGAGGGAGGGAGGTTTCGGTGATGGGCCACGATAATCAACCACATTGTATATCAACAAAATAAAATAAAATAAAATTAAATTAAATTAAATTTTTAAAAAAAGATGACAGTTGTATGGAAAATGGACTGATTGGGGGCTGAAATCTGAAGTAAGAAGTCCATTTAAGAGAGTGTTGCAGTAGTTCCAATGTGCAACAGTGTTCATTTGGCCTGGCCTGGAGAGATGGCAGCAGAGGGAGACAGAAAAGAACCAATTCGATACATGTTCTTGGGGTATCTGTACAGATGCTTGCTGATGACCTGCCTCTGTGGGTGAGCTGAGCAGGTGCTCCTAGAAGTCCATCCTAGTTTCTCAACTATATAACCAGTTGGACCAAATGACCTCTAAAGCCCTTCCCAACTTGATGGATTCTCAGATTTGATATAGAATAGCAATTTAATAGTTATGACACATTTCCACCTACACTGTCTTATTAGATCCTCATCCCAACTCTAGGAGATACATATTATTTTTTCTATTTTATAAATTAGGAAATTTAGGCTCAGAGAGTTTGAATGATTAATTCAAATACTAATTCAAATTAAAACTGGCTTCAAATTGATGTCTTTTAACTCCAAAACCCATTCATTTCCTCTATGATGAGAACTGAAAACTTGTTGAGTAGATGTTCTAAGGGGACCATAAAGTTGAGATATATAAAATCAATGCTGTGAATTTAAAATAAATAAGCATTCCACATTACTAAATTGATACAAGTATAATTATAATAAAAGCCCATATTTGAGTGCTCACTACGTGCCAGGAGCTGATCAAAGCACTAAGTGTATGGTCATATTTGGTCTTCACAAGAATCGAGAAAAGTAGGTACTATTGTTATCTCCATTTTACATATAGAAAACTGTAGCACAGAGGCTAAGTATATTGCCCAAGTTTACACAGCTATTCAGCTGTGGAACTGGGGTTAAAACCCAGGCCACTATGACACTTTAATCTTTGGGACTACATGGCCTCCCAAGAGAGTACATATACACAAGTACTATTATGTGCATGGAGAACTTCTGAAACTCCCTCTAGGGAGGAACTAGAAGTGAGAGTAGGAGGGAGGGATGCCACCTTTCATTGTCTGCTCTTTTGTATCAGTTGAATTTATTATACTGTAGTGACCAGACTGCCAGCTAGCCACCAATATCCATTGTCCTTTCTTCCTTCAATTATAGAAATCCTGAGTTTTAGCTGGGCATGTGGGAGCCCAACTAAAGACCGCATTTCCCCAGCCTTCTCTGGATTAGGTATAGCCACATAAATAGGTTCTAGCCAGCAGAAGGAGAGCAGAAAGGATATGTGCAACTTCTGAGCCATGCCCTTAAAAGAAACACATAAAACTTGCTCTTGCCTTTTTTGCTCTTGCCCCCCTTCTGGATCCCTGGGATGCAGACATGATGGCAGGAGGTGGAGCAGCCACCTTAGACCCAGAGACAGAAGCAATATATTGAGGATAATAAAGCTGCCTTGCCAACTCTGGGCAGCCTACCTCTGGACCTTTACCTGAGAGAAAAATAAACCTCTATTTTATTTTAACCACTATATTTGTAAGTCTCTATCTTAGTCCATTTTCTGTTGCTATAACTGAATACCTGAAACTGGGTAATTTATAAAGAAAAGAAGTTTATTTCTTACTGTTCTAGAGGCTGAGAAGTCCATGGTCAAAGGGCCACATCTGGTGAGGGCTTTCTTGCTGAGGGGGACTCTCTGCAGAGTTTCAAGGAGGCGCAAGGCATCACTTGCGGAAGGTGCTCAGGAGAAAGTGCCAAACTGGCTTTTATAACAGATTCACTCCTGCGATAATTCATTAATCCATTAATTCATGAATGGAGACCCTCATGACCTAATCACGTCTTAAAGGTCCCACTTCTTAGTACTGTTATACTGGGGATTATATTTCAACATGAGTTTTGGAGGGGACAAACATTCAAACCACAGCAGGTCCTTTTTAACAAAGGTTTCTACTATACTCTAACACACACGTATGTATGGCTTTCTCAATGAAAAAATTATTTAAAAAACATATGACATAGAGAACATAACCTACAATTATATGATATGTGAGACAATTATTCAGTCAAACATTCAAACCACAGCAGGTCCTTTTTAACAAAGGTTTCTACTATACTCTAACACACACATATGTATGGCTTTCTCAATGAAAAAATTATTTAAAAAACATATGACATAGAGAACATAACCTACAATTATATGATATGTGAGACAATTATTCAGCAGATTGATAGGAATGTTTAAAAACCAGTTCTCCAGTTGGGGGCGGGGAGCCCTGATTTGTAGGATTTGCCAATTTCCCTGCTGTAAATATTCCACCAGGGCTGATTTCAAGCCACCAATATGAGGTCACTCACTGAGCGCAGAATTGGGAAGAGAAACACACAGTTGGTTCCTGAGGGTTGGTATGAGCCACCTCTAGCACACCGCTGCAATTATCCCTATAACCTTTGCAGAGAAAGCTCTAAATACTAATTAAAACAAACCATGAACATGATCACATACAATTCCCAGGAGCCTCCAGTATAAATGAATTAGAAACATTAAAACAACAATAACAAAAGTGTTTCTTTACCTGTGAGACATTGCTATTGCTCAGGCTAGAAAACCTTATGCACCATCAAACATGTTTAATTTCACTTATCGAAGTATGGATTTGGACTCTTTATAAGGCTCATAATTATTGTTATAATAGTAGCAAAAAAAGGAAGGGGAAGCTGGAAATGATACTGGAATACACAGTTGTTCAGCAAACATTTAACATACTCTTTAGAATGGCAGGGAAAGAGAGAAATCAGATATGGCCTCCGGCCCTTGAAATGTTGGTGGCTTTAACATGCAGTGTCTAAAAATGAAGCTCCATATATAAGTTAAGATTTATGATGATTATACAAAAGAATATTTCTCTCCCTCCAAAAATATAAATTAAAGCAAAGTCTTCCTCATTAATGATTTAATTCAATGTTACATAAATCAAATCCCCTTGATCACCAACAAACAGTGCCAAGTTTTGCCAAGAGCATACTCCACAGGACAAACTGGAAAGTGGGTACCTTTGGGAAGGACTTGCCACACAGAGCAATTGCCACTGTTACAGCATTTTAAAATCTGGATGATAGTGAGATTGCAATAACAAATGCTGGGAAGCCATGTGGCTTCATAAGTTGAGTAACCTTTTCCCTGGGGAAATGGTGGAACCCCTATTGCCTCACCAAGTCTCATAAATAAATTCCAAAGAATCTGAGTCCACAAATATCAGCTGTTCAAATTTTCACAAGCCTTTTCCCAGTGGACCAGTATAAAAACAAAAGATACATCTATGTGAAACAGCTAAAGAAATGCTATGTCCATATCTGTGATCTGAATTCTTCTTTTACTTACAACAATCCTTAACACCTGGAGCTTGCTTTATTTAGGCCAGAAAAGTGTTTTAGTCTAAGGCTCTGATGACAATGTACAGATAGGACAATATTCAAACATCAACTATTATCTAGGTGAACAAATGTCCTTGGGGTCATTGACGCATTTGGAAGGATAGTGCTACCTCTGTTCTGTAGGAGTCCGATAGTAAGGAAAGGAGAAGCATACTCGTTACCAGAGGCAGGGAAGGAGAGCAGGGAGGGGAAGGAGGAGATGTGGGTAATGGACACTAAGTTACAAAGTTACAGTTAGAGAGGAAGAATAAGTTCTGGTTTTCTAGGGTGACTGTACCTAATAATATTGTATCATATATTTTAAGATAGCCAGAAAAGAGGATCCTGATTGTTATAACCACAAAGAAATGATAAATATTTAGGTGACAGATATGCTAACTATTCTCATTGGATCATTACACGATGTATGTATGGACTGAAACAACAAACTGTGCCCCATAAACATGTACAATGAAAATAAATAAATAGAAGAAAGGAGAGGAAAAACATATCAGATCCCAGGCTTTCTTGCTATTTGTGTCTGGTGTCATTGCAGGGGTCACCAGTGGCCTGGAATAGGCCCAACTGGCAGATGGCTGGATAGCCTACGGGTTGTCCTGGGTTTATCTTCCTCCTGGTCACAATCCTCTAGTTCCTGGCCAGACTTGCATCAGGAGCTGTGGGGCGATGTCGGAACTGTGGAGTCCACCCACAAGCACAGACTATACACCACTGGAAACATCCAGCCAGTCAGCAATGAGCTTCCAGGCAATTCTTTCAAGAGACTAGATCGGTACCTGGAACCAGGCTTTATCAGACTTCCCCAAGTTTGACCCTTATAAACAATTCAGTTTTCCAGAATTTTCTGGCTGGCCCATGATTGAAAGTGGGACCCTGCCAAGTTCTCAGTCCAGCTTTGAAATGTTTATCCTCTACCACCTGCTCCAGAACACGAGGTGAGTAAGTGGCCAAGGCTCATGAGCTGGGTGTGGGACGCTGACACCCCAGAGGCACATGACCACCTAGATGGCCAGAAGCTGTTCTTCTGGCTTTAGTTCCTGACAGTTCCCATGATGGCACTACGGACAGGCTGTGGCTCTGGATGGTATCGGGGGATTGTGTTTTCTTGTACCTGTTGCCATCAGAAAAGCACTATATATTTTTTTGCCTATAGAACTACGTTCTTCAGAGTTTCTGGGGGTCAAAGTACAATCAATAATAAAACCAACTTGTACTACAAATAGTTACCTGAACCCTAGTAAACAAAAAATTACTAATATCTTATAAATGTAAGGCATTCTTCCGGAAAGTGTGATGTTGGGGAAGAAAATACAAAGAAGTAAAAAAACATATGTTCCTTGCTTTCAGGGAGATACCATGCAGTGGAGAAGGCAAGACCTGAAACACTTCCTGTGTCTCTCCTCCTCTGTGAAGTCTGATCACTGCCCCCAAGTCAGTCCAAAGTATTTAGGTTAAACCACATTTTGGGGTGAACCATACAAAATTGCTGCTTTTCCAGTCAAAAAGGTAGAATGCCAGCAACTTCATTTGGTTCAGTCTAATAATCAGTTCTCCCAAAGCCCTTTGCCTGTCCTCTGCTGCAGCCCTGTTTTCGATGTCTTGTGAATAATTAGGTATTTACAAGACCTTTCCCTCCCTTTGATTACAAAGCTCCTTGAGAGCAGGAACCTCAGCTTTGTGCATCTCCAGCTAAGTACTGCACTTTACACATAACAGGAAAAAATGAATGAAAAAACAATATAGATATATCTAGTTTATATATGCACATACATATACATATATATATGTGCATGTGTGTTTGTGTATGTGTGTCTATGTTCCATGCAGTCTGCAGGGTGTTGGAGATGAAAGGCTGAATCAACAAGGTCCCAGCCCAGGATGAGCTTGGGTCTCAGTGAGACACAAAGAGATAATTTCACATCATCAAGCAGGGTTTCTCAACAGTGCCGCTATTGACATTTGGATTAGAGAATTCTTTGTTGTGAGGGTAGCTGTGCTGTGCATTGCAGGATGTTCAGCAGAATCCCTGCCTCTTGATGCCAGTGGTACACCCTCCAACGCTTCTCCCCCCAACAGTCATGACAATCAAAACCGTCTCCAGACATTGCCAAATGTCCCCAGGAAAACAAAATCAGCCCCAGTTTAGAACCACTACCATAGATGTGCTAAGGCAGCACAAGATCCCTTAATCCAGTGTGAGGACTCGGAGAAACTTCCTAAAAAGAATGATACCTGGGGTAGACCTTGAAAGATGAGTAAGAATTAGCAAGGTGAAGCAAGGCAGAGGCCACCACACAAGCAAGGACATGTTGGCTCACCTGAACTTGGTATTGACGAGGCATAGGAGTGACCCATACATAAGTGAAAAACAGTTAATTCAAACCAAAAAATCAGCATCCACATTATCTCCTAAAAAAGTAGGTCCTGCCAAATCTTGGTTTCTGATATTACCTTCTTTCTGTGAATTCCCCCAGCTTTCAACATGCTTGGCCCAAACATAGAACTTTATGAATTAAGTGAGGTCACTTAGAACAGTTTTAGTGCTGGTGCACAGCAGCATTGAGTAACAATAATACTATCCTCCTTTGGCAAGGTACTTTACAGCATTTTTTCCTTTCTAGTTTTTTTCTTCTTGCATTAATTTTTAAAAACTGCTTTCATTAGATGTTGAATATGTACAAAAGAATATTCAACCTACAAATACACAAAGGAGCAATAAAGCACGTGCAGCCTAAGACTTAGAATATTACCTCCACCTTTGAAGCTTCCTGTGTGTCCCTTCCTGATCCCATTCCCCTCTGCACCCCCAGGGCAGTAATATTTTTGTGTTTACATTTATTCATTCGAAAAACATTTTACGGAACACCTCGATGTACTATGGGCCAGGCTCTGTGCTATAAAGTAGTGAACAAAACAAAAACTTTCCCCTCCCTCACAGCACTTTCACATTAGCCATTTTGATTTTGTTTAATGTTCTCAATATCCCAATGGGATATATACAAGCAACTAATAATTACCCCCCTACACATACCTCATTTCACAGATGAGGAAATGGAGGCTCAGAAATGTTGACTTGTCCCAGGTCACATGGCTTGTAAGTGGCAGAACTGGGGCAAGAAGCCAAGTGGTTGCCTCCCCCCACCCCCTGCTGCCATTGCACCACAGACCTTGTCCCTCCCAGCCTCACCTGACGGCATGCCAGGGGTTCAACGCACTGCCTCCAGTGCCAAGCTCTGCAGATAAAGCAAGGCAACTGCAGGGCATGCAGCTGGGCAAGATTTGGAGACTCCTAATAGCTCTGCGAACGCGTGTGTGTGTGTGTGTGTGTGTGTGTGTGTGTGTGTGTGTGTGTGCGCGTATGTGAGATTGGGGGAGGAATTTCTCTGCAGTAAAACAGCTCCCAGTGAGGGCAGCTTTGTTCCAGGCATCTGGGTCCATACCAAACCCCCACTTTAAAGTGGCACCATATCATACAAACAAAGCCAACTTTTTGCCTCTTATACTTGATTTAAAAAAACTTTTTTTGGTGGTTACTTTATTAGTTACTTAAGTTGGATAAACTTGATGCCATTTATTTACAACTCAATTTCTGTGTTACTTGTTGATATTCTTTGGTAAAGACCTCCCTGCAAACAAAGATATCGATGTCTCAGATGGCCCAGATGATAGTAAGACAGTT
>NW_007727396.1:360581-362874 GCF_000696425.1 Galeopterus variegatus
TTTTTTTGGTGGTTACTTTATTAGTTACTTAAGTTGGATAAACTTGATGCCATTTATTTACAACTCAATTTCTGTGTTACTTGTTGATATTCTTTGGTAAAGACCTCCCTGCAAACAAAGATATCGATGTCTCAGATGGCCCAGATGATAGTAAGACAGTTCTCAGAGGCTGCCCAAGGGGGAAGAACAGCTTCCATTTAGTGTGGCAACCCTGATCAATTGGTAGTAGCTGTCTGGGGTGTTGTCTTGAGAAGGCTCCAGTGCCATAATAGATTAGCCATCATGGGCTCTGGAGAAGGGAGGCAAAGATCTGGTCCCTGGTTCCAGACTCTCACAAATGAGGATGGCCTGATAAGAAAGTTCCATCTCCAAACCAGATATGACCTCTGCATGGCTCATTCACTGACCCCACAAATATTTACTGAATGCTCTCTACCACCGTCTTCAACCTTACAAGCAAATAAATAAGTTATTAATTAATTCAACTCAAATGGCCTGCTGTTGGAAGCCCTCTATCAATAACCGGCCATTGAGGGAGACGGGGACTGAGATAGATGCCAACATTATCCCAAATTGCCTCCTGAGCTGGGCTTTGGGTCCTCCATTTCCCTGCCTGGATATTTTTAAGAGCAAACTAAAAAGCAGATGCAAGACCCACTTCCGAACTCTTCTATGTGGGAGCTGGGTGTGGCTGGACAGCAAGAAAAATCACACACTGGTACTGCCAGAGGGCTAATGGATTGGGAAAGCCAAAGTTATGTTCCACTCTGCAAATTGGGTTTACTGGTAATGCACACAATTGATTTATTCACTCAGATGATCACCTTTAAACAGTATGCCTCTGACACCCCAAAGTGTGTGGGTGTCCATGCGGGGTACTGTGTGAAGCAAGTGAAAATGATAGGTATCTGCCTTAGACGTGAGGAATGAGCAGACTTACAGACCCTCCCATGTGCCTTGTTTGCTCTGCCACTCTCAGGCCCACCTACCAGCCACCTACCTACCCATCCGCCTCCTATCTAGCACCATGGAAACTTTCAATCCTGCTGCCAAAGCCACTGACAGTGCCAGCCTGTACTCTTTGGGCAAGCAGCATGAGCAACTCAACAAGAGTTGAAGGAGGATGGGGCAGGGCCCAGAGTGGTGCAGCTAAGGTGCAAGGCCAAGCTGAGCAAGACCTTCCTGCAGAGCCTTCCTGGGCCAGAGTCAAGGCCAGCATGCACACATCTAGACTGCCCCCTTCCTGTGCCTTCCTCTTCCACCATGGCAAACAGAATCACAATAGCACTGAAGCACATAATGCCCCCATCCCAGTCTTCCTCTCCTAGCATTGGTCAGTGTTAGCAGTACTAACTGAACAAATCAGTGGGCCAGGGGTCCTCAACATGCCTCAACCATTCGGGGAGCTTGTCAATAATGCAGATTCCTGAGTTCCACCCTCAAAAAACCTGACTCAATAGGTGGGACTCGGAAGCTGCATTCTAAACAAGTGCTACCAGGGATTCCCAGGCAGATGGTCAGGGACAAGATTCTGAAAACATTGTAATAGACAGAATGCTAGTGGAGGTGGTGCAGGAAGAGAAGGAAGGGATAGACCAGAATAAGACTTCACAGTCTTGTTGGGAAGGTAGATCACACACAAATGAAAAAGACTCAGGGTAGGCAACATGTATGTCCCTACAAAGACCTAGGACAAATAGGGCCCACATTTAAGGTGGCCTCCAGTCTCAGGTGCTGGCCCTGCAGTGAGAGATTCCTTAATAGATCACACACAAATGAAAAAGACTCAGGGTAGGCAACATGTATGTCCCTACAAAGACCTACGACAAATAGGGCCCACATTTAAGGTGGCCTCCAGTCTCAGGTGCTGGCCCTGCAGTGAGAGATTCCTTAAAGTCTGCGCCCCAAGAGCCTTGCCTGCCTCACCTTCCTCACAGTCCTATCATGCCTGGCACATAGAAGGCACTCTAAATATTTGATGAATTAATGAATGCATTTATTTAACAGACATTTACTGAGTGAAAACCATTACATAGATGTGGACAATTGGGTATGGGGGGTGAGTCCAGGAGAAAATGACAGTCTAGAAATGAATTGGACACAGACCTTACTCTGGAAAAAGTTTACAGTCTAGAAAGGTTGGCAGACAGTAAGTAATAAGATGCAAGGGAGGGAAGCCTGGTGGAAAGGAAGGTGCTGGGAGTGGGAGTGAGGATGTCTAATATGCCTCTGCTAAACGATGTGCTCTACGAGAGCAGGGACCTCCCTCTTGTGATATATCCCCACTCGTGGC
>NW_007727396.1:363500-364407 GCF_000696425.1 Galeopterus variegatus
CAGCTTTATAACTGAGTCTAAGAAAAGCAGACAAATGCAATTAGGTGAGGTTAATCGCAAAGGTCCTGGTAATAATCTGACTCAGTGATTTCCACACTTTGTTGATTATCAAAACCACCTGAGAAGTACTTGGAAAATACTGACTCCCAGGCCCCACCTGAGAAGATCTTTAGGGAAGGGACCCAGGAATCTGTACTAGGACTCTCTAAGTGCAGCTCTGATCTCCCATGCTTGGGAACCATTACTCTCATCAGGAGAAAGGGCTCTAGCTTTTTCGGAGATTTGGCAGGCCCTGACTGGTGGAACTGCCTACAGCCCTCGGGCACACACCACACAAGACCTAGAAAGCAGAGGGCAGCCTGCCTGAACTCTAGTCCACCGACCAGCTGTAAGACGCATATTTAAACTTCTTTTTGTGTGTCTCAGTTCCACTCTCTGTGCAAGGAGAGGATACAGGTAGCTTGTGAGGAGGCTAAGGGAGATCATCTTCACAGAGAGGTAGTCCAGGGCACTATGTAGTAGTGTTTTAGTCCATTTGTGTTACTATAACAGAAATACCTGAGACTGGGTGATTTATAAGGACAAGAGGTTTATTTGGCTTACGATTCTGGGACGGCTGCATCTGGCACGGGCCTCAGGCTGCTTCTACTTATGGCAGAAAGTGGCAGGCAGCTGGCGGGTACAAGCAGATCACATGGTGAGAGGAAGCAAGAGAGAGGAAGCGAGAGAGAGAGGAGGTGCCAGGGTCCTATAAACAAGAAGCTCTCACAGGAACTAAGAGAGCAAGAACTCACTCATTACTCTCCCCCGCAGGGAGAGCATTAATCCATTCATAAGGGATCTGCCCCCATGTTTCCAACACTGCCACATTGGGGATCAAATTTCCACATGAGTTTTGGAGGGGACA